>NC_092206.1:46017465-46051593 GCF_043381705.1 Parasteatoda tepidariorum
TATATATATATATATATATATATACTTTGAGTATACAGAGATAAAGTCATCTTAATTTTGTTCCGTGATAGAAAGAAAAAAAATTAGAACCAAGCTAACAGATATTTACAAATATATATTCTATTTACATTTATATATATTATAATTACATATTTATATATATATATTTACAAATTCATACGCACAAAAAGCAACTTAATTTTTGCCACTCCTGGAAAATAAAATATGAAAAGCAATAGTTGCTCAAAATTGCTAAATTCTCGATACGCGAAAGGAGTAAAAATTATATAACATCCGATTATCAATGATATAAGACATAAGCTGTTGATGTTTCATAATTCAGAATACGCTGCTAACATATTCAATACAGAATATCTATACTACCTATGATAAAATATCTATCTTATTTCTCTGAGAATTACGCAGATAAAACTTATAAAAGAAATCCAAATTCTTATTCTCGAAAGTTATCTTTGTTTACTTTGCTTTTATCAAAGTTGGTGAAATTAAATATTGAGGACTGTTGCAACCTACAGTGTATTTGGTCGCTTATTTCGCCTTTGATAAACTTGTTATTAGAAAGATAATCTCACACCTTTTTGTAAAAAAAAATCTATTAATAATTGTTCTGGGACCATAAAAGTACCTTTAACTATTAATTACTTAAGGCATTATTCGTTTTTCATATAAGAAATGCTAATTTTAAAAGTGATAGACGAATAAAACATTTACTTCTGAAACCGACTTAGATATTAAAAGAGGAAAAAATTCTATTCGTAAATCTAGGTAATATGTTCACTGCTTTAATAAATAGTTGTGCATTTTACACTTACAATCATTTGGAAGGAAACAAAACGTCGAAACAAATGCCAACAAAAGTGACTACATTTGACATATATTAATGTTTAGCTAAGCTACATAGTTGTGGAAATGCAATTAGAACCAAATGAAGTTCATGGTAGATAAAAGTTCTCTATAGAAAAATTTTAGTAGGAGCATGTTTAGCCCAAATCCCTCAAATTTGAAAAGTAATAATATTATCAATATATAAGTGAACATTTTGCGAATTTTTTTATAAGTTTTTGTGCTGCTGGATGCATTTAAAACGGGCTTTGTATAAAAAGAGTAGACGAAAGGATTGATTTTTGTCCAAATATAATCACTCTTATTTCAGAGTATGTAAATCTCCAACATATGGGTGGACAATCTGCGAAGCGACAATCTGCGAAGCTATTAAAATTTTTTGTAAAGCTGAATTCATTTTAAACTTTTTTTAAGTTGAGCCTAAGTTGAAGACATTTATATTGGTCAAGCAATATTTATAGAAAATATTTAATAAGAATTAGCTTTGTCGAATTTTTATTAGTCTTCGATTTAAGTGTATTTGAATCTCCAATAGATGGTCAAGTTTATAAGAATGAAGTTCTTGTAATGCTGAATTCATATAAAAATGGTTTGATACTAAAAAATGAACTTGAAAATATCAGAAGAAACCTTCATTAGACTAGAAATATTTACAGAAACTTTTTCATAAGAACTTACTTTGTCCAAGTATCTTTAATTTCTGGGTGTGTAAATCACCAAATTAAGGGCGAATAATCTACGAAGCTCTTATAATTTCTTGTAATGATGAATTCATTTAAAACTAGTTTCATATTAAAAATTGAACGTCAAATTGTTGGAAGAGACCTTAATTGGTCAAGAAATATTTATCGAAAATATTTAATAAGAACTTGTTTAGACTAAGTATCTTTTTATTTCTGTATGCGTAAATCGTCCATATAAGCGTGGACACTTCGAATTTCTTATAATTTTTTGTAAAGCCGAATTGATTTAAAACTGATTTTAAAATAAAAAGCAAACGTCAAATTAATGAAAGAAAATTTTGTTGGTCAAGAAATATTTTTAGAAAATATTTATCCTGTTTATTCCAGCTATTTTAATTTGCTCTGTAGCTTTTTCTTATTTTAAGATACAATATCGTCTTTTCATATTCTAAAATACAACGTTTTAGAAAATCATGTGGAAATATTGTCCTGAGAGTGACCAGTGCTATTCGCAAGCAGGATATGAGAACTTTTACTTGCTGCTATCGTCCATAAGTGTAACAATAAAACAATAGACATTGTTAAAAGAGTTAGAACTGTTTAGCACAGAAAAGGTGAAAAGCATATGCTTCTAAGTCAAGTTTAAAGAATCTGATCAATGGTTGTTAAAAAAAATTGTAGTTGCTTGTTGACAAAAGTACATTAATTATTACTAAGGGCTAGTATGTTACTATACTCAACGTATTTACGACGCGTTAAAGGACATATTTACGATGCGTTAAAGGACGTATTCACGATCTTAATCTCTTATGTGGAATCTGCCATCTGCCTCTCGAACAGTTGCTGTCCTCAGCATCTCGTCATTTATATTCTATGCTTTACAGAAATCTAACAAAAGAACAATCAAACCTATGAGTTCTACCTTCATCATATTGTACAGTATATAGAAGGAACACAATACAATCTTATTTTTAAGAAATATAAGAAAGAAAAGTTTTATAGATCTCCGCTACATTATTTACAATCTTGTTATTAATTATGTTAATAGCTATTTTAACTTTGCACGTTTTTTTATTGTACTTAAAATGGAATTTACTTATAATTTTTAAAGCAACTAATGTATTTGTTTCAAATACTGCTAGTTGATTTGATATCCATTTAATCAGGTGGAAGTAGTTTTGATAAATTTTCTTTTTTAAAAATTTTTTTAGTGGTGTGTTTAACCACCAGCGTATTAACACTTTCTGCAATTTCTTGTGACCGATTTGTGGCAATCATGTTTCCTCTTCATGTAAGGATCACGAAGCAACGCACATCCAAAGTTATGACGATAATTTGGATAATATCATCGGTTGTTTCAATTCCATTCCTTATTGTGAAACAGCACAATGTATTCCAGGTATGTGTTTCCTTATAATTAATTTTCAGTTTAAATGTGACAGCTGTCTAAGACTACTTGACATATTTTAAAAGTAAAAATGTAGAAGCAGTAATAAATAATATTTTATAATATTTTGCTCGCTAATGCTTCTAATACCAAAAGCTAATATACGCAACTTTTGCTATCTCTACTTTGAACAATAATGACTTTTCGCATTTTCTAGTAACTGAAGTTGAAAAACAATATTTAAGGCTTCGTTTTCAAACCTTAGCCTAAAGTCAAGCCCAAAGACATTAAAAGCAAGGGATGGAAATAAGGGGCAAAATATATTAAAAAAATGATTTGCATCTTAAGTATAAAGATATCCAATTGAAGTAAGAAGTAGTCATAAGTAATTATTTAAAATTTAGATTCGAAAACTGTGTATCTTATAAATGATACAAGATTTATTGCTTGGAATGAGACAATGAAGGAAAAATTTATTTTTAAAAATGGCTAAAAATTATATAATAGCTGTTTGCGAAGTAACTTTCAGGCACTAAACACAATGATATGTTATTTTTAAGCTATTTTAATCAGAGACTATTATGAAAATTTGGAAAGTCTCTGAAATCAACGAGATTGGGACATTCTATGGGAAACATTTTATATTTCTTTGCTAGATCAGAGAAAAAACTACATCATATAAAACAAAGAATAATTGGAATTTATTGATACCATAATACAAACTGTATCGGAATTAAAAATGTCTGGAAAAATAGAATTACAAACCAGACATGGTGTAAAAGTAAAACCCATAAAATCAGATTTCTGAAGTGACAAAAACATATGTTCTTCATTAAAAAGGGGTAAGAACTGAGCAATTATTTAATTTTTTCATTTTATGCTGAGGGCTAATTCCGGATCCCTAATTCTATTTCGAGAACGGAATCCGATTACGGTTGTTAAAATTGGCGATTTACGACTGCATCGATTTTTTTTCTGGAGTGTTCTGCTGTTCGAGTCTCTTATTTTAGATTAAATGCACAGATAAAAGAGCTTGTTACAATAGAGGTTTTTTCAACTGAGTTCTTCATTTTACTAAATTCTTGTCAAACAGAAAGAAATTGTCGAGAAATATCGTTTACAACCTCTAAAACATTGAAAATACAAATTGAAAACATTAAACAGTTCACAAACATTAAGCAACTCAAGTAAAATATTTAATTTTTACCTGAATATTTCACCCTTCCATTTTGTTTCTTACCATCAACAAGAAAACTTAAAATTAGTGATACATATATTGTAAAAAATTGTGAACGAATTGTAGAATTAGAAAAAAAAAGTTGATGAGAGTTGGAACTGTAAAATCTATAACTGTTATATTTCGATTGTTAATCGATGACGTTAAAGAAAAATATTTTATTTCTCAGCTTTAGAAACATATTAAATTTAAAATGCTTGAATTTATTAAATCAAAAGAACATGCTATGCATCACTTGTTTTCACAATATTCCATTATCACTAGTCTTACTGTAGACTAATCATGGAGACACAATTCCTAGTAGAACGCCGAAGTCAAGCATCACTCGCTGTGGTCAATAAGAGTGTGAGTGACCACCTTAATCATCCACCGTCGGAATCGAGATTGCGGGGTATCAGATCTCGTTAAACTGCTCTTCTGTAAAATGCTTGACTTCTTGAATGGGAAGAATGCAAAGAATTCAAATGCATTCCCCTCTGCAAAGAATCAAAATTGTGATGATATTTCTTCGGATCATCCTCAGAGATTTCTCTGACCGTGGCTAATAGCCCATTATGCAGCTCTGGTGTGACGTAAAAAAAGTACCTACTTACCTACCATAATGACAATCTAAATATAAATTTTTTGAAATGAAAAAAAGAGTTAATAGCCCCTCAGAAATTGTGGACTCTAAGCCAATGCCTATTGGGCCTAGGCTATAATCAAGCCCTGCGTTCACGCTTGGAGTTTGGCATCCATTTAGCTTGCACTATAAAAAAATCTCTCTATCTATGGATAATGTATTTTTTCTTTACTTGAAACAGTATAATTCCACAAAGAATTTTTTTTAAAAATAAAACTGCAATCTTTGTATGTCAAAGCCATTTCTGGTTTCTGGTATCATGAAGACATTAAGGGTTCTGAAACTATTCATTTAGCAATTCTTCCTTTCGTTATGGTATCGGTTTACTGAAAATTCAAGTTTTCAAAAGTATAGTTCTTTTTACTACGCATTTAGCAAGTATGCAAAACTGAAAAATAAATTTAACAGAATAAATGGTTTTTCATGCTGTGGTCTAAATATTAATAAATGTGAAGAAAAATAATACAAATTTCTTTTTTCTCGAATTATCATTTGTTTTACCATTTATTTGGTAATTGTAACAATCGGATGTCTATGCCTTTTATTAAACAGAATAAAGTATTTGTCCTTTTAATCTTTTTACCCTTTTAATCTTTTTAATCCAATATATTATAATGCAAAATTTTTATATAGTACTTACTATAATATTTTTTTTAAATAGTGGTTCATTTAACTGTTTTATGAAGTTTGGTTATTGATAATTATTTATTTTCTTATATAAAATCTAAATTTTAGCAAATGGAAAAAAGGCCTAAATGATGTTTTCAAGTATTTCAAAGACACTTAAATCGGCGGCAACAAGCTATGGTGTCTATTTTGTGAATTTTTTAAGGCGGGCAGTGGGGTTTATTAATTCATTCTGATGCATATGTTGGTTTCTTTGTAAATTAAAAGAATGGTTATTATTTTTTTAAATTGAAAAGCAGCTCATGTTTGAAAAAGGCTACATAAATATACAATCAGTGTATGACGGGGTATACCCACACTTCAGAACAGAACAGCAATACTGCACGGTGAAGAAGTTCAGTAGGATTTATTGCCAGTAATTACATAATTGATCCTCTGTTACCGTAGTGTATTGTCCTTCAGTCCAACGTTCTTTATTGTAGAAGATCGTTAAGATTAAAGCATTTTGCAATATCTGTTCTTCAATTTTACAAAAGAATAGCCATTCTTTACGTAAAGAAAACTTACTTATTAATACATATCTATTAATATATATCTAATACATATCTATGTAGTAAGATATTAATACATATCTACGAAAATATTCGAACCTTCTGTCTCCATTTTACATAGAGTTTCGGAGGAAAGAAAGACCACTTTGCCAGAGATAAGAAAGATTAGAGATAAGCGAATGATTAAAAAAATAATCTTTACAATTTTTTAATTGAACATATTCATACACAGGTTTGGGCTCAATGCAAAGTGCGATTTATTATAAGCATTCATCAAATTGAAGAACAGATAGGTTCTTCAGAAATTAGAAAATTACACAACAATAGCTGGTTTGAATCTCACCGTATCTTTGGATATATCCTTACCATATCCTTCTCAATCCAGAGCTATCTGTTCTTGGATTTGACACGGGCTTGCTTAGAAGCCAAACTTTTTGAAATGGGCGTAACAAAGTTCCCACAATTTTTTAACAATACCTTTTGAAAGTTTAAAGTTTTTGACACGGAATTTCATACAAAAGTTGTTGGTTGGTAAAAGTTTTAAGTAATAAATGTCATGCATATTTTATTGGATTTCAATAGACAAAGTTTTATCTATTAATCTTTGATTTTCAGTTCAAAAACTTCTTGGAGACAAAGTGCAGCGAAGAATGGCCTCTCAAAACATTCTACAGTGATGAAAAAGACACTTGCGATTATTATAATTCATACCGGTTTCCTTATTATTTAACTGTGAGTGTAACTTTGTATTTTTTGCCGATTTTTCTTATGATAATGGCATATTCGTTGATAATCTGGAAATTGTGGATATCTGAAGTTCCAGGGGAACACAACATCCAAAACATGAACGTACAATATAAGGCTCGAAAAAAAGTAAGTTGTATCACATTATCAAATAACGTGCTGATTTATAATTTATTTTTTTAAAAAATTGTTTCGTCAGATTTTAATTCAATCGTTCTTGCTGAATCAATTTTGAAAACGAATTAATTTATTTAAATTTCTTAATGGATTGTTTATCATGTTAATTTAATTATCTTTTTCTAAATGCCATATTGTGCTCGGCCATATCAAAACTTATTACAAAAGACATCCATATTAGGAATTTCCATATTCAGAAACAGAGGTATTGATCTATAATAAGGAGCCATTGATGACTGCATCTAAATGAGTTGAAACGTTTAAATTGGTCGGGTAAGCATGCGAAGGCTCATACGTCATGTGGAAGTTAAAATTGTTTCAAAGTATTAATTAACTCAAAGTAACATAACTTTTTACAAATTTTGGTAGAATTGAAAATTAGTTGAGATAGTTTCCTGGTCACATTAAAAAAGACACATTATTTTTCACAGAACACCCATTTATTTGTTTTGGGAATTATGGAAATGATCTTACTTTTAAAATTTTTTTTATAATCGTCGTTGAACAGCTGACCCAATTTTGGGTTTACGACTACTAATGTTCAACTCCGTAACCTTGTAATTTTGAACCAATCCAGAAGACAAGGAAACCTCTGGATCCCTAAGAGGCATTTATTTAGACCTAGTTTGGCGTTTCAACAATTTCCCCAAAACATATTCTTTCCTTCAAAGTAACAAGTATAGTAACTATCCTGGAATAAATAGAATAAATTTTGTACAGTAGGCAAAAAAATAAACTTACCACCCCGAATATCTTATGCTCTCATAATCAGATTTTCACGTTCTAGGACTTAATTTTGATGGTTTGAGGGGGTTAACTCAAATAGGTTAATTAATAAGTGTTTATGATTTTTTAAGTAACTAAAACCGAGACAAAAACGTACTATCTCTGAGAAAACATACCTTTTTTTCGAAGGATTCTGATTTCTAATCCCCAAAATATAGAGGGTTGACGCAATATGAAAAATATGGTCCCAATAGTTTGGTGAGGATATCGGTTCAAATTTTGGAACCCTTAATGTTAATTTTACTTTTTACATATTTTGCCATATCTCGCAAACCTTTTAAGTTAATTGAAAGTTTTTTGCTTGCTATTATAAAATTCATTAAGATAATTCCATTCCAAAAATAACATTTAGTAATATTCATTGTTTTTTTAATTTTTATTCAATCATGGTAGATTTTTTTATTGCCAGGTATTAAATCAGCTTTTAAATCATTTTAAAAAGTGAAATTTTATTTAACGAAATACAAAATAGGAGCTAAATCGTCTATTTGAGCTAAATTCCGGGGAAATCAAATTTAAAAGAAAATCTGTATTTAAAATTCAATATCTCAAGAACTATTCGACAAATTTCGTTTAAATTTTGAATTTTGCCATATAAAATTACAGTCTTTAAAATTTTGTAAAAATTCGTGTATGCTTTGTCCTACATTTAATATCGATTCGATCGGATATAAATATATCATAAAATTATATTGATTGGATATAAATAAAAATAAATGCTTAAAATCATTACTGTTTAAAAAAGCCATTACTGCTGGAATCCTTGGGATCCTTTCACGGAACTCTAGGGTCTATCGAAACACAATGAAGGTACCATTGTTTGCTTAGTATCTAAAATTTAGCTTCCAATGTCATTTTAGTTGCATTCAAGGCCTCAATCAATCATCGCCTCACACATTTTTGGGGGCTCATTTTGTCTAGAATGTCCAAAATTTTGGATTCAATATTATTTCAATTGCATTGAATGTCTCTAACAGATAATTTTAATTAATAAAAATTTATATAGCTAACGCACATTTTTAAATAATTTGCCTAATCTGTGCATTTCTACTCATTCACATTGCTCTGTTGCCTGCTTTTAAATAAAAGGAAATACTGTAAGTTAAGCAATTAGGAATTGCAAAAGTTCAATTATCACCAACCTATTAAATTAAAAAATTAAATTACTCCATTGATTCAAAAAATGTGTTTTTTTCTTTTTCAGGTGATCAAAATGGTGTTCGTGGTTCTTCTAGCTTTTTTTATATGCTGGACACCATTTGAGTCTCTTGCTTTACTTCAAACATTCCCTGAGCATTTTCAGGTAGACAAATATTTATGGTACATCAAATTAGTTCATTTAGAGCATCCTTCAAAATATTATTTCATTATGCAGAATTTTTCCTCAAATTATTTTAGTCATTTCTTTGAAAATAAATGAATTTTCAAGAATAGCGAAGACCCATAATTTGTAATTTCGATACATTTTTAAACAATTTAGAAAATAACTCAAATGATAATAGAGATAATTCAAAGCTATAAAGTATTATGATTCCTGGCCCAGCGTAAGAAATTGCTTTTTCAACTTAAAACACCAAATTAAACTAGGTGATACATTTTTTAATTAAGATTTAAATTTTCCTAACGTCTCAAAAGTTTAATCTCACATGAGAGGGTTACGTGTTTAAGGAGAAGAGATTAATTTAAAAAGAGTTTTGAAGTTGACCTAAAGCCGATGTCTACATATTCTTTGGGCAAACTACAGCTCGCAATGTTTTAATTTTATTGCCTTCTTAAATGCCTTTTGATTAATCACAGAAAAATGTTATTAAAAAAATCCCTGTTATAATGTTAAACTGAACATTTTATAGCAACTAATGATATGAGAATTTCCTTAATAGTTTGCAACAGTATCGACGTAAAATAAAAAGAGAACAAAAAGGCAGAACAACTTTAACAACTCTTAATCTAATTATTTAGCTTTCATTTATTAGGATATAACATTTATGGTTTATGATTAGAGCTAATTTGCTAAATAAGTTGTGTAGGCGATAATTTAAGTTTCAGAATGAGACACATGTTTTTTGTGTAATTTGTTTTGTTTTTGATTTATATGGTATTCTTCAGCCTCAAGATATCTGGGCAGTAAAAAGATGGATAGTATGCTTCAAAGAGATCATGAGAGTAGTTAAAAATTAGATGCTATTAATTTTAGGTTTAAGAACTGGGTTTTCAGGCAGTGTTGGTTACTTGAAATTTTTATTTCTGTTGACATTTTTAGGATCTAATCTTTACTTATTTTTGCTGAAATGCTCTATGATACGCGTTTCTTATTTTTGCTAAAAAAAATCTTAAGTTTTTGGGTCAAAAACGGAGAGCCACTGGGATATTTTTTTAAAAAAAGTATCTATTTATATGAGGTACTACTTTCTATGAAATGAGTGAGCCACAACATTGACTAGTATTTTGTGCTCCACTTCTACTTTACTAACTAATTAGATATAATTTTTTTAAGTGGACCTGCGCATTGAAGGTCAACAAACTTTCCAAAAGCCCAGAAATGAGCTATTTTTCAAATTTGATAGGCAAAATTTAATTGGGCCAACAGTGATTTTTTGAGAATATTAATAAGTAGTATTCAAAAAATAAATATATGTGTGGTGCACAGTGCTAAAAAAAGGACCACCCTAAAAAACATTTTACCTAAAATTTGGATCGTCTCATATTCAATTTTAATGATTTATGGAGGTGATCACAGTTTTGCAAATTGACGTGTAGTGTAGACGATATTTTAAGTTACAAAATTAGTCACAAAAACCTTACTTTCTTTAAAAAATATCTTTTCTTCGACGGATTCGAATTTCTTAGTCCAAAAATATAGGAGGTAGCTGCAATTTGGGATATAGAGTTCCAATTGTTTGGTCAGAAGATCAGTTCAAAATTTGGAATTACTGTTAATTTTACTTTTTGCGCGTATGCCATACTCGAAAACTTTTTAAGTTAATTCAGAAATATTTGCACTCAAGTATAAAATTTGCTTATCCAAAGATAATTCCATGAAATAATAAATTTTAGTAAATATTTATCATTTTTTTAATGTTAATAGAAAAAATTTGAATCGTAAGGCATAAAATTTTTTTACGTAATTTAAAAAAAAAGTAATTTCACACGGCAAAATGCAAAATTTAAGCGAAATCGGTCGAATAGTTCCTGAGAAATTGAAATTTTAAAAAAACCCTCATATTTAGCGATGTTGCAGATATTATACCAAATATTATATCGAAATTTTACAAATTTTATTGGATTGTATAACAGTGCACTAGATGTTTTAACTAACACAGAGTTTATCATTGTACATACATTTTCTTTTTTTAAATATTTTTTAAATATTTTTTAATTTATTTTTTTAACTTTTCGTGCTTAAAATCGAGTTTGTGGGATAGTATAGAACATGCAAAAGAGCTCCTTTAACACAAATTACTTGATTTATGCAGATTTAATGACAGCATTTTATATTTCTAAAGATTTTGAAGTTTTTTTTGCCGTTGTTAAAGCTGGCTTTAATACAATCAAAAGCTAAATTTACTCAACTCACCTACTTTTCCAAACGTTTTCACTTCTTTCAAAAACGCTTTATATTGCATAAAAATTATTTTTCACTAATTTAAAGAAACAATATGGATTGCAGCATCTGTAAATATTCATCAGTTAAGATTAAGCTTGAAGAAAATAATATCTCCAGATCTGTATATTGCATAAATATATGTATATTGCATAAGTATTAATACTTTACCTATGTTAATTCTGTGCATTTTTTAGGCATTCATACAATACATGAATAACTACTTTGAAACCTCAATCTCAGTGGAAGAAAATGAGGAGCGTGTAATTCCAACTCAGGTAGAGTATTTTTATTACCACTCAGCAGAAGACATTTTATCCATATCTTAAAAAACTACTTAGGAAACTGTTTCCTCATGAAAAATTTTCATACACATTTTTATTTTCTGTATGAAATATGGAGGTGCATTTTATGCTTCAATCAAAATTGTAACCTTACAATTATTTTTTTAAATATATCTCTGTAAATAAAAGGGGGCCAAATTTCAATGTATTACGGTTCCAGAACATATAAAGCACTAATGTAGCACAATGCAGCACCAGTGCATATAAACTAGCAGATATATAGGAAAAATTTCATTTATAACATTTTTCAAAAGCAATAATGTGTTTCTGGATTGATTATTTTATTTCATTTGCTTAATTATAAATATTGGAAACTCGAGTTCATAATTTAAAAAACATTTTCAAAAACCAACAAAGAATAAAAATATTTCTTTAGGAGAACTGTTACTAATGAGTACAATTACTCATATTTTTTATTCTAATTAATCCAAGATATATATATATACATATTCTTTAGATTAATTATTATCAGTTGCTTATCATATATATATATTTTTGTAATCTTAATGTAATTTTACTGTTAAAGAAACTATTTTCTTAATTTTAGGAGCTAGAATGGTTGAAAAATTTTGAGTGGCTCGCATACTTCTTCGCACATGCAAATAGTTTTATTAATCCTATAATTTATGGTGGTTTCAACAAGACATTTAGAGATGGTTTTTGTCTTGTTCTAAAATGTGGATTTCGAAGAAATGGATTTAACAGACCTCGTAAGATTTTTTTATCAAGTTTTGAAACATGTTTCCTCCATTATAGATAAAGCTTTACATTTTTAATAACGTATTCCGAAACTCAAGTTTATATTTCAATATGGCTTTAATATATCTGTGTTGCGAATGCCTTCTAGAAACTGTGAGAAATTTATTTTCTGATTCTGAATATTTACAATGAAAAATTAAATTTTTTCCAAATATAATGCGTTATATAACCTTTTTACTTTTAATATTTAATGCATTTATTCTACAATTTAATAATAGTGAAATGTGCTTTATCAGATGAAAAATGATAATTGCAACTGTCATAAAATAGGCATGTTGATTCATGAAATATGAAAAAAAAAATCTTTTAATTACAAAGCATAATATGCCTACAGAATAAACGTATTACACGTTTCAAAAATAAATATGCATTTTCTATACCTTAGAACATGTCCCAAAGGTGTAACATGATTCTTTGGTCTTCGGTATCAGGGTTTACCATCAATCACTAAATGGCTTACCGAATACCGAATTAAAGCTAAATTAACTATCATTATTTAATCAAATTTAAAGCATTCAAAATATTCTCTTGTATAGCCATTTTATAACTCAATCAAATACTTGTATATATTTTTATTATTAATATTTAAAAAGTGAAAAGGAATATTAAAAACAATAAAACTACTTTTCAGTACGGAAATTTTATTTCTCTCATTACGAAAAAGTAGTGGGTACAATAGAATTTGGAAATCGAATGAAATTTCACAATTGAGCTATCACCATATCAAATGAAGATGTATTTAATCAGAACAAGACTTTGTTTAAATTTCTGTTGCGAATTACAAAATCGGTGAAAAAATAAAGAAATAATAAATAGTTCATAATAAGGAAAATAGAAGAAGAATTTATGTACCAAATTTACGAAACTACCACCACTTGAAAAACTGAAACTATAATATGAAAAATATAAATTGTCGTTTAAATAGTAATATGGTGGAAAAGTGTTAACAGTAAAATTAATTTTATAAAATACTTTACAAATGACCAAAAAAAAATAATTGTATGCTTTATATTAAAATTAATGTCTTAATATTTTGATAACCATTACATAAATTTGAATATTTTTCAGAAATAATAATAACAAGGACAAGGCATGGTTAATTTGAACATGATGCCATCTTTTCCTGTTATAACTGCTTTTTTAATATTTTTAGCGTACAGTGTTTGTCCATATCTAAAAATATTGTGAGTGAAGAACAATTTTTTTTATTCACCATCTGTGTTTAAAAACCAAAAATGGATATTATTTTAATGATATAACTGAATATTGAAACTAGGATTTTCCAGAACAATATAACTGTGATTAAGGGACTATTTGCCTCCTTTTGAAAAATACCGCTAATTATCTTTCAAATGTAATCCTGACAATACTGAAGTTTTTAACTTCAGTATTTCATAAAGTTTTAATACCAAATGCACTTGCATTTTTAAAATATATCTAATATTTTCCATTTGAGTTATTTTTTAAACATCTTATAATATAGGCTAGATCAAACTGTTTCAAAAATGATGATTTTGAGCAAAGAGATTAAGAAAGCCATTAATTTATTAAAGATGAATTAACTATGCGAACTAACTATGAACAATAAACGCTACAAAAAGAAAAAAAATGTCATGATTACTGTTTCATAATTCTCATCATTTTAGATTACAAATTTATAAGTTTCAATATGTTAGATTAATACTCATAAAGTTGATTCTTTTTAAAGCAAAAATATCGTTTGAATTTTATATTATTCTCATATTTTGTTGGCATGAAAATAAATTGCAAATTTTTATAGTTATGAGTACGATTTATATTTATTTTGTTCCTCACACAGGGAAGGTGTTGCAAGTGAAATAAATTTTTTAATGCTTCATAGATTGGAATGTTTCGGGAAGAGGGGATAATGTAAAAACCTCTAACGAATTATTTTTTCCAATTCTTTGCGCAAATTCTCTTTTATCATTCATTTTTTTAAACGAAATGCTTTCCCATAAATACAGATTCACATCCTTTTAAAAATAGATTAGAAATCTCGAATGATAAAATTTTTTAAGAAATAATTATTTTAAAAAAGGTAGTAAGTTATCTTAGGGAAGTAGGAAATAATGAGACCTAGATGGAGAGAGTCACACGAATACTTCAGTGGTGCTCCAAAAGTGGTTCCTACCACTCTCTAGTAGCTGCCGCTAGCTTAGAAAAAAGATTAAATTTCATGTGCGTAACAAAAATTAATTAGATTAAGTTGAAAAGCCACTTCTAATTTCAACTTTAAACCAAACATCGTTCCCTTTATTTTCTTACTTTAGCTTCGTCCATATGCTAACCCTTCGTCCACAAGCTAACCCTTGTTGACATAGAAAATAAAGTTAAATGTCTACATCTATATATTTATCTTTTATAGGTCAAGAATATCTTTCTTTTATAGGTCAAGAAAAAAATACTAATTGGAGTAATTCTCAAAATACATCTCTATTTCATAAAACTCTCAGAAGCATGTATACATCTCTTGCTTTATTAAGAAGTCGGACACAAAGTTCCGACTTAGAAGTTCCCACTTACCAGGCACGACTCGTGAAAGCAACTACTGTCTAATCTCCTTCTACTAACCCATGTTTGAGACATAAAATATGGTAGTTGAATTTTGAATAGTTTATGCGCTTTGGTAGATGGCCTTATCTTTTCTTTTCTACGGCGATGAGATTGTGGAAAAGATTTTTTGCAAAGCTCTGCTTATAAAAGAATGGTTTTGTATTTTACAGACCCGTAAATGCATGACAAAATCTATCCTTGAAATTTTCTAATTTATCGCAATAATATTAGATTTGTTGGTGATTTATCTTATTATGATTGTTTAACAAATTTTTCCTGAGAATCAGGGTTGAGAACTTTTGAAATCCGATACTTTTGATGAAGATAATCTTGGTATACCACCTTATTGACTGCGTCAAAAATTCTTTTCAAAATATCCTTCCATAGAAAAACTGTCAAAAACCTCAGATATAATGTTTCTTCTACTATATAAACATCTGAAATTTATGTTTTTAACAAAGTTAGTTTAAGTTATACACCGAAGAGCCATTACATTATGACCACCCTGCTAATAACATGTAGGACCATCTTTATCCCTCAAAGCTGCTAGCACCCGCTTTGACATTGATTCCACAAGGTGCTGATAGGTAGTCTGAGGTATCTGGTACCAAGCGCTCACAGACTGGTCTTTCAATTCCCTCACATTGCGAGGAGGTAGCGTGGAAGCACGAATTTGGTTTTCCAAGTAGGACCACAAATGCTCTATTGGATTAAGGTCAGGTGAATTTGGGGGCCAAGACTGTGACTTAAGACAAGAAGTGACTTAAAAGTCACTGGAATGTTCCTTGATGATTCGACCCTTATGACATGGTGCATTATCCTCCCCGCAGGAAAAACTGTTGCCATGAATGGTTGAACCTGGTCTGCAACTATGTTCAGACCAGTAAAGTAGCTTACAGACGTCAGGGATTGTTCTATGAGAATTATGGGTCCTAATGTGCCCCATGAAAATATTGTTCCTGGGTGAGAAACCATGAAAACCTGGGCGAACCCTTTGTTATAGATGGAGGGTGGTCACAATGTAATGGCTCTTCGGTGTATATTCAGTCTAATTTAGTTGATTTTTTATGCGATAATTCTGCGTATGCCTTTTCCAGTGTTCTATCTGTCCCATTTCACTGAAGGATTTCGACAGTTATAACCATTTTTGGAAATGTTAACCTTTTTGTTTTTGACGTCAAAAAGATATGCTTTCTAGAAATGATGTTGAAAAATTCTGTTATAGCTTTTAGAATGGCTAATTTCCCCCGTAAATGGTAATGTGGTGTTTATTTAAACATGTTTATGTTTTTCAACTTAAAAATAATAAAGCATAACTGGATGATTTTTAATGCAAAATAATTTAAATACCAACCATTTACGTAATTTGAAACAATCAAATTAGATCAAAGTTTTGCTTTACAAGCAAATGTTAAGTTATAGAATTTTGACATGCATTAATGGGTTTAAATTTGGTTTCCATTTTCAATTCCAATTTAACTTGCATTTCTGCTTAGTAGTACATAGCATGCTTTTTTATTTTAAGTAGCGTTAGTTTGCTGTTTAAGCTTTCCTTACTGTTACATGCTACTGTAACATTGAATGCTAAGCACAGAATACTTAATATACATGCTGATTTTTTTACAAATAAAATTTTGAATTGTATTTTTTTTCTTGGTATAAAATTAAAAAAGACTGCAGAATATTCTTAAATTTACCCAAACAAAGTTTAACTTTGAAACATTCTTTATACATACGTTCAAATGCATCAATATTATTTTGCTGATATACCAAATTAAATTAAATCATATTGAAATTTTTGGAATTCAAGCTAATTTATAAGTGATTCACTTATTAAATTTAAAATTACACAAGCAAAAAAACTGAACAAATATAAGAAAATTTAGTGGTATCTTTGTTCGAACCTATGATTTTATTAAAAATTTGAACAAACTTTGGAAAAACTTTTGTTTAAAATTGTAAACAGCAGAATTTTTTAATGAGTTCAGCCTATTACGAGAGAAATTAAGACAATCATTTGAGAATATAAGAGTGGACTTAAACATTTTAATGTCACAGTACTAATTTTAAAAAAAAGGACTCCAAAATATTACTCAAATCATGTAATAAGACTTTGTACGACATTTTTTCACAAACAATTGCATAGATATACATCAAATTACTGGCAAATCATTATGTAACTGCCTTTAAAAAGTCATGTGATTATGATGTTTATGGTTCCACAATTTCGTGAGAAACGGCAAAACAGGGGCAAAGTGGTTAATATTGCTCACCAACTGTCTTTCTTTCTTGACATACTAATACTCATCAATGTGAAAGTGGGTGGACTTCAAGCCATCAGTGGGAATCGAACCCCTGTTCTACACAATGACAACTCAGTAACTTAACTTCTCAGATTTCGCGGAAAACTCTGTGAAATACATTTCCCTAGTACTATGCTACGTTTAATACATTATTTCCTAACTTACACATTCAGAAAAAAAAGTGAATTCTCTGTTAGATACCAAACTGCCTTCATCTAAATGAATATTATTGTATCTGTTCAAAACTGAAACTGAATACACACAGGTTGATTCAGTACAGTGGTTACTAACAGTGGTTGAAGGGTGGGATAGAGTACACTATTACACAATAAAAAATTGGGATCAAATAACGGTATTAAATATCGGCACTTTGGGTGCATCATCAGTAAAATCTATTTTACCAAAAAACTCTTTTTTACCATTAATTATTATACAGTAAATCTTAAGTAATATTTATTTAGTTACATTGATTCAATGATTTTTCGAAAATTATTACTGTGAAAATATAAGTTTATCAGGTGTTTCGTTAAGTATCATGTCCTAGTAAAACTGAATTTTACGGAAAAAAGTACCGGCATGCAGAGTGAATTGAAATTTGGAGAAAAGAGTGCGTATGTGACTGCCCAACAATTTTTAACCCCAGCTCAAAGATACGCATCTCCATAGACTGAATACTTTTTGAACCAATTAAAAATTCACAAAAACATTAGAAACTCGTGTTTTCTATATTTATATTTAAATAGAACCTCATAAAAACAGTAATTTATGCAAAAGTAATTTTTTCAAACAGTTATTTAAGTGAATTTCTTAAAATTTGCATTGAGATGAATGCAATGAAAAAAATTATTAATGATTTAATCAAACATAAAGTAATTAAAATTTTATTCAAAAAATTAAAAATATCTTCAATTGTTTATGTATTTAGTAAATTATTTATAAATTTATCATTCGAGTTTAATGAAAAAGTCTTCTTATTTTTTTCCTGTCACTTTTTCAGCTCCATCAAGGATGACATTCCCAACTGGAATCACGTATAGTCTTTCAAGGTTCACATCAAGAATGACCAATGGTTCCAACAAGAATTCCAGTCAGAAATCGATGAATATTGAGATGAAACGAGTGTGCCATCTGGACACAGAAGATCTCACAATCGTGAAAAAAGAAGTGCGTGCCGCAATTTCGGAGGAAAAAGAATGATAAGCTAATAATCAATTAACGCTCCTGCCACCGCAATTGAATCATGATATCAAAATCGGTGATAAAAAGATTATCATTTTTTGGAAACATTCCAATAAATCCTACAAATAGTTTTTATATTGGTAAAGAATTTGTCTTTCATATTTATAGGAATCTGTTTTTTCTTTACTTTTTTCCTTTTTCTTTCCTTCTTTCTTTTTTTTTCTCTTCAAAATATCTAATTTAACTTACAGTCTCTCTCTCTCTCTCTGTTTTCTTTTTCAGAATTACTTCACATAGATTTGAAAAATCACTTTAAACCGATCTTGTAAAATTATTGAAGAATTTTTTGTCTTTATTTTTAAAAGTGAAAAAAAATTATAATTTCTTTTAATTAAGCTTAGTTTTGAGCACAAATTTTACTTTGAGATATCAAAAAAAAAAAAAAACTAAATCTGTATATCAAATGATTTTTAATTAAATTTTTACATCTAAGTATATAATAGTATAAAATTTTATAAGCCACGTTTATAATACGAGTGCAATGCAGTGAAAATTATGTTCACAAATGTACATACATACACCAAAACAAAAGAGTCTTATTTGTATTACGCTAAAGATGATAGCATATTTTAAATTTTCAGAAAGCATTTTTGCAATGGATACTGTAACCACGATAATGGATACTGTAACCACGATACTGTAACCACTTGCTGTGTAGATATTTAAGTCTAGCATTAGCTATGCAAAAGTCCTTGAAATTTGTTTTAAACATCAGAATTAGTTTCAGATGTCTGATTTCGCTGAATAAAAAAAAGTTTATTTGCAGGTCACTCATAGGTCACTTTCATAGATATACTTAAGTATAGTATATTATTTGGTAAAGATACGTTTCATTGTTACTTCCGCAATAGTACTGGATACATCTTTCATTGGCTAAAATATTAAAATAGAATATATATATATAGAAAAAAATAATAATCGCGCCCTCAATATTCAAAGCAGAAATAGACAAATATTTTAGATTGATTAATCGAATCAATATCATTCAAATGTCTATAAAAAAATTAATTTAAGGGGTCTAAAATTTGAAACTAAATTTATATTCTCTTAAGGGAACAACAAATTTAAAATATCAGTTTGTTAATGCCTCTCTGATTTTTATTTTTTTATGCATTGACTATTAAGGTAAATAATGAATGATAATTGTAAATTCATGGATATAAGTCTTAATTACACAAGCTATTTTGAAAAAAGTCAAAAGCTAAGAATCAGTTTCCCAGAGATGAGAATGAGAAGTACAATTTTTTATCATGAATTATTTTTCTTACAGAAAATCTGATCACTCTACGCAATAGATATATCAGATAAATTATTTTCCAGATATACTGGCGAATACACTCTCTTCCTATATACTCTTTATTCCTATCTATAACTTTATTCCTTTATTTCCATCTATTATTTTATTCCTATATCCTTTTTATAGATACACTGTTTATTCCTTTTCCAAATTGTTGAGTTTATTTATATGTATTTTATGCTTTTTAGAGAGTATTACAGTATAGTAGCATTATTGTTACATGTTGAATGTAAATATCGTTAAGGATTGTACATAAAAATTAATATCTTGTGTATTTGTATTTTGAGAAACTGTTTGTTAATAGATATAGACAAGCTTCATACATAATTAGAAGTACAAGGTAGATAATATTTAAATAAAACTTATTTTATTTTTAGATTTTTATTTTTAGTGCTTTTATTTCTATTACTGTATAAATCTAATAATGTTATTTATACACTGTTTAAGCTACATACTTTTTGAACAATTGAATAATAAATATACACTTTGTAAAAATGCTGCCTCAATAAGTGAAAATTTAATAAATTGATGTTTTCACCAACCATATATACAATGTATAAAACTGAATTCAAAAAGTCACAAAAATTATTTGTTGGTCATAATAATTATATGTATATTTTACTTTTTGTATGTAATTATTTGTTAGTTATAACAATTATTTGTATAGTTTCCTTTTTGTATGTAATTCTTCTTTATCTCCTTCAATAAGAAGTAGAATTGTATTTTTCTCATCATTTATTTGAGTTATTCATTCAATTTAAGTTTTAATAATTTTTGCTGTCATTAAAAGCAACACTTTGTCCAAATTGATAAATAAGTAAAACTGCTTTCTGTGGAGCTGCATTTACTGTAATATATTAATAAATATCGGAGATAATTAAACAGGCCTTCTCTCTATCATCGCCATCTGACCCAAACTTACCATAATATTTCATGTATTTCCTGGTATTTAAAGAAATATATATTATTGTTTTTCTAAATAAAATATTAAAAATGATTCTAAATTGCCTTTGTACTTTATGAAATAAATGATGAATGATATGACGATGATATAAATGATGAGTTCCATACATAATGATTAGTGAAATTTCTAAACATTTATTTTATTTTAAAAGTAAAGTATTTTATTTTAAAAGTACAGCATATGACTAACACGTTACGAGGCAAAGCTTATTTTATGTGTGCACAGTTTTTAGAGCATGTTTCCATATGATTAGATCAGAAATTTTTTGTGTATTTTTCAAATTATATGCGAAGCACGAGGAAGAACTACTTTTAAATTTTTTTTTCCATCAAGCTCTAATTTGAAATTAATTAATTTTCAATAAATGTATACTGCAATTAAAGAAGCAGTAAGGAGAGCATATACAGCAGATCAAACACTCGCTTCTGACTCCTGCGATTTACTTTAAAAAGTCGTACAAGTCAATTAATTCTTTTACTACCCTGCATTAATTATGACTAAAACATACAACATTTTAATTAGCAGACGTAGTATAGTAAAAGAGTTTCATTGCCATCTAGTTAACGTTCTGAAGTTTTCATCGTGTTTCTGTACCTGGCAATCAATAGATTTTCTTCTTCATGTCCCTGATGAGGTGCTCAACATACCCTTGATCAAGCTCCTCTCGGCAGAGTAGATTCTTTTCTTTCTGATTTCGCTTTGATTCAAAATTAGAAAGTTAAAGAATTAGTAACTCAAACTTGCCCATCTGCTGCATGGATCAGCAATTTAATGCTAAATATTCTGTTCAAGGCTATTTCTGCAAAATACTACTTTCATTCGTAATCCTTTCAAGCAAATTAGACACCGGTGTCCCTTTTATATATACTTTTTTCTGACGCTCTAATTACTAGTAAAAACATATTTTGGCCTTTTTTATTCGTAAAAAAACGTCTCATAGTCACTAAAAAATCTGTAAGATTATCGGAATTATATTTGTGTACTAAAATACAAAATTGAAAAAAAAATAGTTTTAGATTTTTTTTATTTTTTATATTCATGTTCAAAAATTTATCAATAATTGATTTTGTAAATTAAAGAAATTTCAATGCCGAATAACAGTCTTTAGTAGATGTAAATAAATGCAATTTAGGGGAAATTTGAAAAATTATTGTTTGGATATGAGCTGTATTTAGAAGATTCAATCTTTAACGACGAAAAAGTCACTGATGTTTCATGATGTATGCCATAGACATAAATTATTAAAATGCTAAATATAACATTCTCCTCTTATTTAGACCTAAATTAATACAAAATAATGAAAACAAGTATAAAAAATATATTTACTACAAATTATGCATGGAAATGTTGGGGTATAAGACTAGATTCCGATTTTTTTATTAAACAGCATTAATTAAAATTTTTATTTCATTTTAGTTAAACAGGTATCCTAAAATTAAAAATTTAAAGTAAACTTTAAGACTCATAAGATTTTTTTTCTTCAAAATAATGGGGAATTTAAGCTGCAAAACTATAAATTTTTCATGTCACGTTAACAGCTCTGCAACAAATTGCAATGCTTAAATATCGAAATATTTTTTTTCTAGATCAATAATATGGTACGTCTGTTTTGAACTAAATATCAAATATATATTGAAACAGAACTGAAAATATGCCTTGAGCTGGATACGAACCCTTAGCTATTGACTTCGCTGTCAGGTACGATAACTGCTCGGCATCTAGCTGGCATAAAAAGTAACTGAAAAAATAATTTTTTGAATGGAATTGTCTTTGTAAAAACGAGTTTTATAATTGTGTGTAAAAAGTTTACAAGTAGCTTAAGAAACTCTCAATATATGGCTAAATAAGAAGAAAAAAATGAAATTAACATTAAGGGGACAAAACTTTTGACAGCTCTCCTGACCAAACTATTATGGCCATATTTTCCAGATTCGCGCTACTCCATTTAATTTGGAAGTCAAAATCCTGAATCCGTTGAAAAAAAGTATGTTTACTCAGAGAAAACACGTTTTTTTATTTCATTTCCTAACTTGAAATTTGGACTTCACTAATTAATTAGTATATTTGACGTCCCTCTTCAAACCATTAAGTCCTAGAAAGTGAATATCTGATTATTAAATAAAAATTAATTCAGAGTGGTCCTTTTCCTCTGTACACCCCACATTTTTTTAATTTTTTTAAGTACTACTTATCTGTATGTATTCTCAGAAATATGTATTTTAGTAGTTCAAACTTATTTTCGATGGGTTCTTTTCAGCACTGTACTGGTATTTTATTAAGATTATATCTAACAAGACAATTACTTGACGATTTTGCTTTATTTGGATATTTTTTTTCTATAATACGTCATTGTATACTTACAGAAGTAAACACATAATCTGAAGAGACAGCAAACGATAAAGAAAGCGAGGAGGAATATCATCCCTGTAGTGTATTTTTAGACTTTTAATAATCAATAATGCAACTCTAAACATTATGAAAGAAATTCCTAAATTTCTTCCACCCATCATCTAATATCTCTCAAAAGTTTCGCTCAACACTTGATCTAAATTTCTTTTCAAAAGAATCAATAGCGATTTCATTTATTATTTTATAACATCTAAAATAAAATACATTTAGAATTTCAAATCAATCATTTATTGCAACACAAATGATCAATGTTCTTAATGATTAAAAAATGAGATAGTGAGTGAAATATGGAAAAATAAAAATCAATGAAATATCAGTACGAGAAGAAAACTTTTATGAAAACCTCATTTGTCACTTGAAACAGTCTTTAAATCACACAGTTTCGGAATTGATACTTACAAATATTACTCATATAGAATGCGAAAAAAACTAAATATATTTTAATCTAATCATCTGATGTTCACGTACTAAGACTAAATCTTGATTGTTCGAGAACTCCACATTAAAAAATGTTAATTAATTAGTGCAGATGACAGTTAAAGTTACAGAAAGATATAAAATACGTCTTTTTCTGAGGACATGAGATTTCTGACACTCAAAACATGGGAGTTTCCGGCAATCTGCGATATATAGTCACATTAGTTTTGTCAGATGAGTGGCCTGCTATTTACAGAACACGTTGTTAATTTTTCTTGTAGTGTATTTGGCCACAACCCGAGTAAAGTTTAAGCGAATCAAATTTTTTTTTGAATGAAATTATAAAACTCATACATCCAAAGATCCATGCAAAAGATATATTTTTAATAAATTCTTATTTTTTTTAGCATTTAATTCCATTAACATTTTTCATAAAAATTTTGAATTGTAAATAATAGTTTTACATTATTTTAAAGAGTATAATTTTTTAAAGAAAAAATACTAAATGTGATTTATTACTATGATTTGATAAAAAATAAATATAGTGACAGTTATACCATACAATTAAATCATCATTGTCAAAAGCATATTCACTTCATCAAATTGGGTATTCCCTCGTGTCCTTAAATTGATATCGTTTATATGTGTAAATATTTAAACTTAAGATAGATACATCTCTAAAAGGCGAGACTATTGATTGCGCTTTATGACAATGCATCAGCGATAAATGAGGAAACCTATCCTATTTTCTATTTTTATCCACACTACTAATTTTATGACCATCTCTCCTATTAGAGACCTCATTTCCGTTCGGAAATTATTTTGTTACATTAATTTATTTGGTGCGGCTGTTACTAAATAGGAGTTATTACTAGACATGAAGTAAAGCATTAATCTTTAACTTTGCAACTTTTTCGCGTTAAAAAAAATCTTACAAAACAGTATCGATTTGTGTATATTTAGTTCTATTAAAACTCAGATATCTGTTACAGATTCTGAATTGCAGTTATTTCTCTCCTTTATTTGTACTAAGTGCTAAAATCTTTTACATATTGTGAATAGCAAATTCTTCAAGAATAGGTTTTTTTTAATTTTATTTTGTTACCGACGTTGATCCTATTCTCTATTTACGACTAACAAAATTCAACTCCATTGTCTTTTAATTCCGAAACCAACCCAAAAGACCAGGGATTTCCTGGATCCAGCATTCGGACAAACTAGCCTCCGTGTAGGTCTTTTTCTATTGATCTAGCACGCATTTTCTTTACACGGAATCCACGTGAAACTCCCACAGTTGCGCTGACGGAAAGGGGATTCTGACCCATGATTAGTCTACCACTGAGGACATTTCACGTCAGTACTGTGGTCGTTGCGAGCCAGGAGCAGAATTCGAATCAACCAGCCTCTTCTGGGATTCAAATCTGGGTCGCCTTATTGGTAGGCTCTATCCCCTGAGCCACAGCGGCTCAAAAAGGTATCATGCCAACAACACGTGGTGTTATCAGGTGGTCTCCATCCCAAGTATTGACCATGCCCGATGATGTTTGACTTCTGTGATCGACGAGAACCGATATTTTCATCACGGTGTGTAAATAGATCTGCTCCACATACCTTAATTCAGGGCTTAAAATATAGATCTAAAAGTGCCAGCCAAACTAAAATTTTTGCTTGCCACTATTTTCACCAAAATACATGACAATTTTCAAAATGTTAACATATGCAGTATGCTATTTGTATGTTTGTTGCAGTATGCATGTTGTTTTGGTTTCCAATTAAATACATTGAGGAAAAGATGTTTAGCAACTAAAAAAGACTAAAACAGTTCTCTAAACCATGCCTAGAAAATCTGAAATAATCACCATACCAATAGATAATACTAACTGCTACAGGTCTTTTTCTTCATCAATACCACACCCCAGACCAAGGCTGTCTTGATAAGTTTTCCCCAACAGACCCTATCAGATACCATGGTCCACCAACAATTGATCTTAAATGTTTTAAGATCTGCCTTTGCATCCATTTTGTAAAAACAAAGTTCCCGAAAGAGGTCGTCCTCCTTTTTGCGCATCCTGTACGTTTGAAAAAGTGACCCTTATAAGAAAGTTCGAGTTGTCATATCTAAATATACGTTCAAACCACCATCTAACATGATAAGCCTTGATGACTCTGGCAATATTGAATTGTTTGTATTCTTATATACTTCACAATTAAACAGAATTACTGTCGCAAATAACAGCTACGTATACTAAATGCAGTAATTCTACAGAAAGTGAATCCAATAAATACACTGGTCCAGTGTATAAGGATTTCAAGGTTCAAAACTCTTCCAACTCATTTTTAAAAATTAGAACTTAATACTTCTTCTGACTTAAAAACAAATTGATTTTAAACAACATCCATTTTGTGTTAGAAAAATCAGTATTCATTGATAAAATTTTGGTTTATTACTAATGAATCCTACATTTAAATTAAGCCAAATATTCGGTAATGACCGATATAACTTTCAAATCCTTGTGAAAACCGAAGTCACAAAAGTATGCACAATAAAAGACTAAATTTAATATCTATGCAATTAAGGAACGCTATTTATCAAAATCTAACGAATCACTAGTGAGGAAGATTTGAAAGAAAATATTAAAACTTGTTTGAGTGCCAGAAGAAACGGAGATGAGTTGAAAGGGGATTAGAAATATCTTCAAGATTCATCAAGCAGCCAAACTAGTTTTTTTTTTAAATTTTAATTCCTACCCTCGTCACTAGTGATTCAATAGCGTCTTTCTGACGTTTTGACTTATTTTTTGACAATGATTCTAAAAATATGCATGTCATATGTATGAGCACAATTATTAAACTCGTTAAAAAACTGTTTCTTTTTATTATAGAAAGAAAACAAATACAACGTTAATATATCAAAAAAGATAAAAATATTAATATTCTAACAAAATAAATTAAAAGATGAACTATTTGGGCAATTGAAAGAGCTGCGATATATGCGTCCCATCGGGTTTTTTAGACGGGGCGCATATGTTCCCTGTTGTATTTCTTCCATATTTGTCCCGGTGATGCCAGAAAGGTAAATAAGGAGGAGGGATATTTATAAATGTTACTCCAATTTAATGTTTATAATTACCATCATTTATAAAATTCAATTGATAACTTTTTGGAATGAGTATATATTTTTTCTTTTTAAAATACCAACGAAGCGGATAACAGTGTAAAAAACTATATAACTACATTTATTCTTAACTGACCTGTATGCATACAATGTGAGAGGGAGTAAGTTGAATAATCTCTGAATTATCTTCGCCTTGTGTGCTTTCTGACCTTAGAATAATCATCAGATGGGTATCCTGAGACGTTATTAAAGATGATCAATAGCTGCGAGTATTTATATTCCAGATGTAATTTATATGGCATTAGTTGGTGCTTAGGTATATAAGTAGGCATGGATCTCATGCTTTATCTAGATATTGTAGTTAATATTATCATTTTAACTTCTTTAGACAATAGGGAAAAGAAAAGTTTCTTTCGATTAAAGTATGTTTGAAATGTTCTTAAGAAAGATACTTCATCTGTATTTGGTAGTATTTTTATTAAGCACAAATAAAATATATTTCTTTTAATTTCTAAAAAAAATAAAAGTTAATGAATTTATAAAATCCATTTCGTGAATATTGATAAGTTATTTCACAGTTGTGAAATTTGGTGTACATGCACTCATGATTGCACATTTTCAAATATAAAGAGCTTTTAAGACGAATCTCTTATTAAGCGTTCTTTGAATAGGATATTATTAAAACCTTTTTTTTATCATTACCACACTGCATACACTGATATTCATTGATTAAACTTTCTCCTCTACAATAAATTTATACAATTTAATCAAAAAACTGCTAAATTTTATTCGTTGATTTCTTTTTTTCGACAAGCAAAATCAATGAGATTCAAGAATATTGCAATCACCTTTATAATCTCACAGTACTTAAATCTAATCTAAGCTAATTTCTGGGAAGGAAAAATCTCTGACATATTCATAAAACTTTTTATTTCTGGAGTATAGTACTCTCATAGTTTCTTACAGAATTCTGAAATTACATTTCAAAAAGTCCTAATTAGTTATAAAATTAAATCGTTCTTAGGCTAAATTGTAATGATTGTGTCGATTAATTGCAATGCAAGATTGCATGGCTTTTGTAAACATGCTGAGCTTGCAACAAACAAGCAAATATACTTCAAAACATACTGAGGAAATGAATGTGAATAAATATGAAATATGAATAATTCAGTTCAACAATAGCCTTATTAATTTTTTTCTTGTTATAATTTTGAGACACAGTGATAAGTTTGATGCAGTTCGCGCATAGTTCTCCACTAAAAATTTAAAATTAATTTATAGAAATAATTAAGACTTCAATAAATTTTGTCAAAATCACTTGCTATCAGCAGATAACTCTCTCTCATTATTAAAGTTAATTAGCTCTTTTCTGTTCAAAGCTAAATTGGAGGGCCTTTGTGTGGCATAAGTATAGACTAATTAGAATATAATCATGAATTTGTGAGTTTGGTAAATTGTGCTCCTAATGATGGCCAGCAACTTATAATTGAAATAAATTTATGCCCTTTTTGATCAAATACAACGCATTATTTCTTCAGTTTAATTAAAGCTTTTTATTAATTATTTTTACAGTATTTGTCCATGTGATTTTCCATGCACTACCTCAAATCTACAATCAACATAAATGATTAGTTTCTTTTTTAAAATTGTTCTTTAAAAAAAATGTTAAAAATCATTATATGGAAATATGTTTAAAGTTATGATAATTTGAGAAATTCTAATTGTTAAAAAAACTTGAAATGTTAGATATAGAAAAATGATTAAAAATGTGATATTTTTCGCAAAGTTCAAAATGCACTAATGGGGACAAAATGCCAACAACAATAAAAAATTATTGTGGAATAGGGAAATTTCGTTAATCCGTGTGTCTGAGTAACATATTTAATGGATTAAAGTTTCAAGATTGCAGATTAATGTAATCAAGAGAAAAGCCATTTCAAATGTGAAATACTGGTACATTAAAAACCGCTGTAACCAGAAGAAGTTTGAAAACAAGCATGCAAATGGGCATGTAAGTGTGTTATACAGATGCTGTACGTCATTTTGTGGGATGGAGTTCCATGCCTATTGCACTTGATAAGTCAATGCAGGGATAGTTAATGCTGATTGTGGGTGATGCTAAAGTAGCCTTCTAATGACGTCCAATACGGGCTAGATTGGAGAAACTTCTGGTGATCTAGCACGCCAAGACATACAGACACATTATAGGCTTATAAGATTATCCTCATTTACGGGTTAGCTCGGAAATTCAATACCATATACAACTCATCTACCTAATATTAGTGTTAGATATAATTTGATATGAAATAACTAAAGATAGATGAGAGGCACAATACTGTGCTAATATTTCTGAATCAATAGGAGAATTAACAAACGTTACAAACATAAAAAAATGATAAATGAGCTTGAGTAAAAGGATCATAATTAGCTGCACTGTTAGAATTTTCATTCGGAAATTATGGTAAAATATCCCTCAGTGTTTCTATCCAATTAACAGTAAAGTTTACAATGAAGAGCATTTTTTAACCTTATGGTTTTCAAACCGCTTTGAACTAGTATGGTAAAAAAAACCATAAGTACAAAACTATATATTTTTTTAACCATTTACAAATAGCATGATCTCAAAACCTTGAAAAAGAAGCAACGCTTTTTTAACTGTTTAAAACTAGAATAGTTTCAAAACCACGAAAAGGAACCTTAATGGACTACAGTCAAAAATTGAGAAGTACAGGACGCAGGAAACTCTTCATATGTTGAATGGAATGGTGGAAATATTGTGGCGTCAACGCAGGGACTCAAACCCGCGTTCTGTATGTCATGAAATTTAAGGATTCTTGGCTATAATATGTACTCATTTACAAGGAACTTAGTGGCTTCATTAGATGGGGGCCTAGTTCGTGAGATGAAGTTCGGGTTGTTTAACCGTATCAGGTGAAAACAGTTAACCCGCATGTGAAACCGTACAACGTAACAGTGAAACCGTATCAGGGGATAAATGGTTTTCCTTAAAATTAATCATTTAAATACTACTTTATTTATGATTATTTGACTGTTTTGCTAGAATATGGTAAAATAACAATTAAAAAAAATTATATTTAACCTTTTTTCCGAGAAAATTTAGACAGTAGTTTGGAAGATAGAAAAACTTGGGGAATTCTGTGAATGAAATAGCAAGATAAAATTCAGAAAAGAAGATTTAAAATTATTATAAAAGTGAAATTCTCAAATGAATATTTATGATTCAGAATATTTATGATTTCCGTTTGCTAAAGATGAATTAATAATTTAGAGAAAATTAATAGTTATATTTTTCCGCTATGAGTATTTACAAACTTAGTCGTTATTATTAATACTAGTAAGTACAACTTTAACTGAACATGACATAAATTGTATGTGAACGTATGTATGTTAATACATCTTTAAGAATGTCAATTAAAAGGTAATAATTGAAATTTTGAAATGTTCAACTTTCTTGTGGAAGAGAAAAAAAAAACAATAAATATGATATTTTAAAAATTTTGAATTTACAAATTAGTTATTAATTAAGTTTTTATTGATTTACTAATCTATCGGTTAATAATCTATTACATATGGGGGTAAATTTTTAATCCTAACTATTATCACTACAACGACCGGAGCGGTTATTTTTCACCGCAACTTAGCTTTAAGAGGTTCTAACTCTTGAAATTATTATTTTAGATTTTTTGAATTTTTGCTAACTTCGTAAGACCTGCGAAAGAATTAAAGAAAATTTTTATTAAATTATATAACGAATATTTAAAATGGAAATTTACCTATAACTGCCATTTTGGTCTAAATGACAGCTATAGAGCTTAGTGTGTATTATTCGGATATTGCACACTGTTTCTCTTCCATTGCTCATCTTTATTTTATTCGAGCAAGCTGCTGTACTATCTAGATCGATACCGTACGATTTGTCTTTTTTCACAAATGAAATCTCTCTCAAATTAATACTGCTTCTCGCCAGCCATTCATAATTGTTTACGAAATTGTCAATTGTTTCTATTCAGATTGCTTCAAACTATGAGCTGGCAATCGGCTAGAAATGGTTAACTTGCTAAACCATTCGAGAAAGGGCAAATGTTTGTGAAAAATTCTTATGTGTTTTTTATAACAGGAAAAACAAAGAAAATTCACTAAGCAGCTCTTGCAGCTAAGCAGCACTTAAAAATTTATTCAGTACATAGGGTAAAAAGATTATGAAATTTTGATAAAAATTATTCGTGGCTGTGGAATTTCAGAACAAATATTTTTTTGGAACTGTTTGATATATCTAGAAAAAGACAATGAGCAAAGTAACTTGGCGAGGATGGCGTTACGTTCCTTTGTAAGATAAAAATGTCCAAATAGACCTCTTTTACATCCTAAAAACTTGTTTCCTTTTAATGGCAAAAAGGAATTTCAAGCGTAGTTACAATACGGTTGAATTATAGAAGCAATCCTTCCAAAAGCCAAAGTTAAAACTACCCAGTCCTTATTTTTTTAAATGTTCTAGTACTTGATTCAAAAAAGATATTCTTATATATAAATGTAAACTAAGCAAATATGTCTACATCCTGAGTACTATTTGGAAATGTGGAATTTAAAATACTAAAAATCTCTCTGGAAAAGTCACTTTTTTGTAGCGTATTTTTTTAGCGATTATAAACTGTACGAACTATTTCGTACAGTGACCAATTTTAGTTATGACAATCTAAATTTTGTCAGTTTAGCCATTTTTCTCAAATTTCAATAAATCTAACGTGTGAGGTTTCACATATTTCTCGAAATTCTCAATCTCATTCAATCAACTAATTGAGATACTTACATTTTCTACAAAGAAACTTTTTGCTTGCTCCCTTAGACTTTTCTGAAACTACAAACCACCGTTAATATACTTTCTGCCGGCACAAAATAAAAGTTTTCATCATACCTTAAGCCTATTTGTGAAAATTGCCATGGAATTTAGGTTAATAGCTTTTATTTCAAATCATGAGCCAATATCTAAATGGCATGTCACGGCATGTTATACAACACTCGATTGTTTTATGATGGTTTTATATTTCTTAAAATTAAAGGCACATTTTTTATATATTAAAAATTATACCCCAGTTAAAATACTACAGATTGTTAAAACTAGTAAAAATTATTTTTTTCTAGCAATTTATAATGGAATTTGAATTAAATATCAAATATTTATGTTCATTTTCTAATAGAGGTCAAAATCCCCCCCAATGGTAGTTTTCAGTAGATAACAGCACCGATTGTTCTCATGTTAACCAGGTTCAAAAGTACAATAGAAACAAATTGTTAAATTATAGATATAAACAGATGCTAACAAATATTTACCGAAATAAATTAATTTAATTAACTTTCTAAGACTATTATAATGTTAATTTACTTCATTATTTAGTTGATTGTACACTTTGTTAAACTTATGGAAAAGACTTGAAAATCTGTTATGGACGATTAATTCTTATTTTATTTGTTTCTATTTATTTCCAACAATTAATCAAATTGGTGCAAGAGATATCAAAATTTTATTATTTTTAATTTAAATTAATTGAGCATTTAATTAAGATTATAACACTTTAATCAGTTAAATAATTTGTTAAAATTAAATTAAAGTTTGTTTAAATTTATTTATACAATTAATGTTTTTCAAAAACTATCATAAAACTATTTGATACATTTCCTTAGTGGAAAATCCCGAATCTTATTTATATTTTTCAAAGGCGAATTAATGCAAAAATCTTAACAGACGTTTTTTTTCTTACATTTTTAAGAGCAATTTTGTTTTTATTCTTTACATATCATGTAAAATATTTACACTGTTAGAAATTTCTCAGAAAAAAGGGTGAAATTACAATTTAATTGATATTTTACCATATTCAAACAAAACACTTATATAACCTTAAGGGAGATGATATTCAAACCGCTAACTGCGAGAAAAGCCGTTTATCTACTGTTTATATAACCTTAAGGGAGATGATATTCAAACCGCTAACTGCGAGAAAAGCCGTTTATCTACTGTTTTCATGTATTACGGTTACACAAACAGAATTTTATCGCAACAAATAGTCCCACCAAATGAAGCCCTATAGTTCCATGCAGATGGGTACAAATAAAAGGACAAATTTGTTTATATCATGACCGCTGGAACAGAGGTTCGAGTTCCAGCTGTGACACCATAATATTTCTTCCATTCCCCCCAACACGGCAAGAGTTTTCAGTATCCAGCACTCCCTGATTTGTGACTCTAGGCTATTAAAATACGATACCCTCATTCACGCATAGATGGCAGCACTATAAAGCTGATAAACTATACTAAATATCCAGTTAAGTTTCTATATCACGATTTTGAAACTATACTAGTTGTAAATGGCTTAAGACCGCATAGTTTTGTACTCATGTTTTTTTTTTCCACAGAATTAGTTATAAATGGTTTCAAAACCATAAAGGTAAAAAATGTTTTCGACCGTAAATTTTGAGATTAATTGTATAGACTGACAGCTGTCGGATATTTTACCATAATTTTAGATTAGAAAGTACAACAGTGTTGCAGAAAAAAAACCTTAATATATTGTTATTATTATTTTCCACTATCTCCTTGCTACTTGTCTCTTCTTTTTTCTTATAAAAAATGGGAATTATAAAAGTTTGCATTAAACTAGAATGCATTTATCGTGTTTTATACTTGAAAATTAGCATTTTAAAAATTGGAGCTCCAGTCAATAACAGCATTTTATTCTCTTTCCTTTATGCAATTCATTTTAATAATTATTTTCTCTAAGGAAAACTCTATTTTAAGTAGCCGACAAACATTGTAATTAATTTATGAGTAAGGTGTGGTTTCACGAGTGTTAATTTATTGCCTCTTTTAATTTAATGGGCAACTTTATTTCTGGTTTCAGTTTCTATAAATCATCCCGTCGCGTAGTGCAAATGAAGCTGAAAAAACATTTGAGTGAATTTTGTCTCGAGAGCTCCATTAAAATAAATTAAAACCAACGAACTACTAACTTGAAACAAGCAGTTTTTTTTAACTTTTAAATTTATGAAGACTGATGGTATAACTTCTATTTTTATGTCAAACGAAATGGCGAAAGATGTTTTCTAAAGAATGAAAAAGACGTCATTATTAGACAATTGAGATACAAAAAACATATATTTACTGAAAACTCATTCCTGTTAATTGAAATTGGTTAACTGACTGAAATGGTTTCAAACATTTAATTAAAAAAATTAATAAAAATTTGACTTGATAGTCTTGATTAGTTTGTTGTAAAAGGTGATTTTTATATAATTAATGAACTCATTAACTAGCCATTTTTCTAAGTTACTAGGAGGCTTCGCCCCCTGCTCGCTGGCGCTCACCAACCCCCGGAACTGCTTTCGCAGTTCATAAAAGATATTTGAATTATGAGC
>NC_092206.1:46052189-46133222 GCF_043381705.1 Parasteatoda tepidariorum
TCATTGCTAACAATTCAAATTTCTCCGAGGCAATTCTAAAGTATAAATTAAGGTAGTATTGTTAAGTTGAAACACAATATTTTTAGTTTTGATGTCAACAATACAATTCAATTTTTCACAAAAACGATTGTTTCCATTTTTAAGTTCAATGTCAACAATTCAAAGTTTTCTGATGCAACTCTTAACCTCTAAATATTATTTTTTTTTATGTACACATTTCTAAATGTCAGTATTCAACCACAAAACAACTTGAAGTCCTCAAATTTAGCATGAAGTTGTAAAATGTAATGAAAAAGGGTCATAGCAATAATGAAAGTCAAAGTAAAGTTAGTACTGTAAAATTAAAACAAAATTTTTAATCAATGAGCCAAGTTCTTCAAGAAGCAGTTGTAGAAGTAGATTGTTTATTTAAAACTTTTTATCGAATTTTGTTAAGAACACAATTGTTTATTTGGGCATTTGGCAATACAACACTTATAGAATTGAAGGATTTGTTACGTCAAGCGCTCAGGTATCATAATTTCGATCCAATTGCGCTTCTATGTCATTTTGATTTATGTTGCTAAGTTAACTTTCGAAAAATTCTATGGCTGGCAACAGCATTTTTATTTTTTAAGTTGTTTATTTTTATTTCTTTTATAATTCATTATTTTTTTCAACCTAACAGAATTCTTTGCCGACTGTTTTCTCTATGAATGAAGAAAATAAAGTAAATATTTAAGTGTTGTGAAAAGAATCTTATTTAGTTGTACAAAGTACTTCAGCCAAAATTTGGGAGCCACGTAAGAGAATTATATATATTAGATCAGAAACACATCATTAAAAGGCAGAATGCTTTGGTGTTTTCAAAACAAAGCAACCGTTGCCACCGGCGGAAAGGAAATACAGCCAAAATTTGGGAGCCACGTAAGAGAATTATATATAATAGATTATTGATTAAATATTTAGCCTGTGATGCCACAATTGGCATTACATATTTATTTCCTCTCTTTCAAAACATCTTTAATTACTTAAGCTTATTTTTATTAATCGAATTATATTTAAAATAAATCAAAGACTTAATCTTTTAAAACGAATATGAAATATTTGTTCTTTTTTTTTATCAATCAATGTAACGGACGCTTTTTGTTTCATTACTAATGCAGACTTATTAATTCACTGCCACGCCTAATCGAAAACAAAAATCTATTTATAACTTTCTATTCTAAATTTTTAATCCGCAAAAATGTTTCAGTTGCATGGTAGTAATAATTCCGATAATTTTGTTGGCGACTCGTGATTGCAAAGGTATTCTTTGAACCCAATATTGATATGCGGGGTTGGCTTTGTTTTGGCTATGTTATATTTGATAATTCGCCAATTTTGGATCTCCTACCATTGCTTCTCCTGTGTCCGTTGGGAACAAATTACACGTACTTTTAATTTGGCTTTTGATTAGGCAGGTCATGGGGGATTTGTCTCCCATTTCATGTCCTTATTATATTATTATGCAAAATTAATTCAACCAAAATTCTTATGAATAATGTTTAATTTTTTAATCTAGAGCTCTGCAAATATATTAAAATAAAAGCTTTATATTAGTTATGATCCGGTTTTCATTTTCAACTGTTTTCATCATCGTCTGTTTTCATCACTATTTTCAATTGGTCAATATTACTAGACAAACTCCAACCACATCTGAATATTCCATCTTCACATAGCCTTTTAGCACAATTTATTAAAAAAAAAATTAAATATTGTATTTAACTTAAGATAGATTTTTGTTCCAATAGCTAGAACTAATTATAAAAAAAAACTGCTTTTAAATTGGTTTAGAGACATTAAAAGAACTACCAGATACCTTATTGTTGCTTAATAAAACATGCATGGAAATTCTTTCATTTGTTTGTATGATAATAAAATCGACAAAAATAAGTTTCGGGTATAATGTATACGCAATCAAAAAAAATTATCCTCACAAAAATGTCATCTTCATAAATATTTTTATCTACAGATATTTTATGTTTAGGGGAACACGAGCAAGATATTTTATTGCTTTAGCACATCTTATTAATGATGTTGCGAAAATAATAAATGATAGTTACATTAATCTGAACAAATACACTATATCATAATTTACTTGGATTAAATATTCATAATGAGGATCGAGTAGTTGAAGCGCTGAAAATGTGATACTGAAATTTTAGATATTTAGAAGGTGGTTCTTCTTCTAATATTAGCTTATAAGTGTTTAGCAAAGTCATTAACTTCTTAAGCGAGTTTCTATTCAAAACTAAAAGTAACCATTTTCGAAATTATATTTGATTTTAATTTTATTTGATAAATAAAATTTATTTCTTGATCCATGTAACGATATGCAGCTGTAAAAATCAACTTCACAACTCTCTAACTTTGAAACAACGACATAAAGGAGACCTCCATATCGAGACAAACATTGTCATGAACGTGGCGATGGCTTCATGGACATATTTCGTCGTTATTTCGGAGACAAGAAAATGCAATTGACTTTCATGGACGAATATACGTTGAAGATTTCTCAAGGTTAATTAGATGCCAATGACACTATACTTCATTGCCATAAAAATGCTTTACGTTTGCACCATAAATATTGTATACTATTAGAAATTTCTGAGAAAAAATGATTAAATAAAAATTTTTTTAAGTGTCATTTTACCATGTTCAACAAAAACAATCAAATAACCGTAAATAAGGTGGTATTGAAACGGTGAGAAAACCGTTTATTAACTGCTTTCACCTAATACGGTTAAACAACCAGAATTTTATTTCATCAACTAGGTCCATATTATAAAGTAACTTAGTTCCTCGCAGCTGCATACATATTACATTCAAAAGGCCTAATATGTTAATGTCCTGATCAACACAACAGGGGTGCGACTCCCAGCGTTGACACCACGACATTTCCTCCATTCCTTTCACATGAAGAGTTTCCAGTATCATGCACTCCCTTATTTATAATCCTGGTCTATTAGAATACGATACTCTCATTCTCGCAGAGATGGCAGCACCATAAATCTGTTGAATTATGTGTAGTTAAATGTCCTTTTTACAGTTTTGAAGCCATGCTAGTTGTAAATGGTTAAAACCGTATCTTTTTGCAATCATGATTTTTAACCATACTTGTTGTAAATGGTTTCAAAACCATAAAGGTAAGAAATGCTCTTCACCGTAAACTTTAAGGTTAATTGGATAAACAGATTGCTACCGGTTATTTTATCATAATTTTAGAATGAAATTCTAACAGTGCAGGGTAGTGAATGATGTAACCACCTCGTTTAAAGCTTGAAAGTGATTCTCAGGTGGTATCAGCACGCTAGAGCCTCTGAATTATGCTATCTCACTTCTATTTTCAAAAATATTTAGTATTTAGTTTAAAAGATTATTTTAAAGTAAATGAGCAAACATTCTTGAAACTAATAATCTTTTAAAAAAGTCCCTTGAGACAATATGGGGTCATGTTGCGACAAATCAAAATATTTAAATTTTTCCTTTTTGATGGTGCTTATATTAAATAAAAACCTTGTGGCATAACGATGTCCCCGAATTAACAATGATACAGAAAAAAGAAGTGTTGTGTTTTCCAGATACTTATTGCAACAATTTCCTTTGTAATTTCGCAATTATATCCAGTCTCCATCACCTTCAACACTCAAACGCGCGAACTCTACATTAAACTATTTAATAAAAAATTGAGATTTAATGTACGTATTGTGCGTCCATCTCTGAACTTGTCACTTGTCGAATATCTTTCTACTTAAAACAAAGAAAAAACTTTAAATAATGTTTATCTCACTGAGTAAAAAATATAGTCAAAAGTAAAAACCACCAGAATATGAAAAAATTTACCGTGTTCCTGGCTCCATGGGAGCACCAAAACGCTAGGTCATCTTTGCCGAACTGCTTTGGTAACGCGTTAGATAAAATTTTCAATAAAATATGGTTTTATAATAAGTGATAAAGTAGATAATTGTGGTAAAATTTGATAATTTTATCATAATACCTTAGATCAGGAATGTGGTAAAATTTGGTAATTTAATCACGATACGTTAGAGCAGGGCTTCTAAACATTTTTGAAGCGGCATGCTATAATTTTTATGAAATTTTTATGGGACTATATAGGCATAGCGCAAGTAATATACTGTTACGCTTTAGGCCACTTACTTTAATTAAACATGCACACTGTCAGTTCACGAATTCCAAACAAGTAGAGTAAGAATTATTATTTAAAAAAAAAAAAAAAAAAAAAAAAAAAAAAAAAAAAAAAAAAAAAAAAAACGTCGAAAAGATTTTATTTTCTCTTTGTGTGCATTTTCTTCTCCTTTATTTGTTTTCAGATGCATCGTGTAAAAATATTTGTTAATTATAAAGTTATTATAAAAAGGTTAAAAAAAACTTTCAAACATATTGCTGCAGGTCTCGTGACCCCAATTGGGGCACTGAACCACAGTTAAAGAAACGAAAGTTACACATTTAAAATTACGAAAACTTAATCATCCTACCATAAGATACATGTTCCAAAAATCGTATAACCGTAAAATGAGTTCAGCTTTACAATGATTTTCCAATGTTGTGTTGAAAGTACTTTTACTTTTAAAATAAAAAGAATTGCTTAGAAATTGCATGATCATCATTTATAGAACTTTTAAATGGCCGTTTAACAAAAGTAAAATTCCGTATCCTTTTGAAATTTTATTTAGAAAAACATGAATACATATTTCATATAGTTACATCAACGGTAAATACAATTATAGCTTAATAATAGCTTATAAATTATATATAATACACCATACCTATGCTACTTAATGCTCTAGGAAATAAACAGCTCTTGCATTGTTTTTTCAACAAAAAGGTTTTGTGTTTAATGGATATTGCTTCTTAATTTAGTCATAATTTAAAACTTTAAACGAATGAAAAGAATTAAATTTAAACTGATATAATTACAATTCCCTATTTTATTGAATAAGATAAAGAATATTTACGTAGACAGTTTTAAAGTACATCATACATGACATTTATGACTTTTTGAATTTAATGAATCGTATAAACATTGGTAAACATATCAATTTATAAAATATTTAAAGTGAATAAAGTGCATTTGATATTCACTCACTTTATAACTAACTTTATTACAATTAGATAATGAAAGAAGCAAGAGCTCTAAAAATAAAAATGAAAACTACTAAATTTTAAATGAAAAACTTTCTACATAATTGTACTTGTAATGTGCATGAAGTTTGACATAATGAATCTACAAATGTATCTTAAGATGATATTACGAGTACAAAGGACATAACTGTTTAAGTACATCCTTTAACGACATTAACAATCAACATGTAACAATAATACTAATATAATATAACAATTTCTAGAAAGCTCATACATATAAACTCAATTGTTTGGAAAAAGGAAGAAACCGTACAGACTCAAAATTCATCAGTTTTATAGAGAGATATTGTAAAGCTACTGCGGTGGTTGTGCGGATTTAATTTACTCTAGAAATATGAATTAAAAGTTTAAAAATTGTAGGGCTTATTTTAATTTCGGGGAAAATGAATTCTTAAGTTTATTCCTTTTACCAAACAACATTTTAATTTATACTTATATACATGAATTTAAAATTAACATTCATTATGTACATAAGCAGTCAATGCATAGAAGCAAAAAAATAATAAATAAAAATGTAATACCAGATTGTTTTTTTTAATAATTATTACTCACTTCAGAGAATATAAAGTAATATGCATTTACTAGCATAATTTTTTGTCCATGAGCGACTTTAAAAGATATTGCTTTGATACAGCTACTTGTAAATATTGCTCGATTAGAGCTATTAATATATAGAGCCTGTATCTTTAAATAAATATTTTAAACTTTTTTAAACAAGAAATATAATGTTTTAAATAATTTTTTCTTTGTTTCTTTAATTTAGTTTTGGAAATTATGAATGGAAATTGGGAAATTTGCTTGATTAAATTCTTTTTACTTACAAATGATTAAATCTCTAACTATTTCTACATTTAGTAACAAAACTTGACTTATAAAACCTCAAAAAAAACATTTCTTTAAAAATATTACTTTTTAATTAAAAGAATAATCGAATAATCTTCAAGAATAATCTTCAAGCATTTTACAAAACTTTAGAAATTAAGTATTTTGGATTAGGGATTTTGAATATTTAGGGATTTTGAATATTTATGGATTTTGGATATTTATGGATTTTGGATATTTATGGATTTTGGATATTTATGGATTTCGGATATTTATGGATTTTAGATATTTAGGGATTTTGGATAATTAGGGTTTTTGTTGATAATACTTATTACAATACTTTTTGAATCAGTATTTAATAACAATCATGATATATCCCCAGATATTCTACAGAATATGATCTTGAATTATTTTTTGATATCTATATTTAAGTCTTTATAAAGGTGTTCTACTGACATAAATGCTCATCCACATATTAATTATGTTTATTGGCATCTTTTAACAACTATGTTATGTTGAATTGGTTAGTTGAAACTAATTTTTTATTATTACAAAATGAAATAAATATTTCTCCCTTTTCTGCACTTCATTCTCTAAAATTAATTTAATTTACTTCACAATCCATGCAGTTAAAATTATAGAATATTTAATGACTTTTAGCTTAACATAAAAAAGTTGGCTTGGTTTGGTAAAAGTTATAAGTTTAAAAGTTATTTTTTTTTTCAAAAGAAAAACAAAGACTATTTCTTAGATATTTCATCAGGTGAGCAACCCGTATATCTAAGGATTAACGAATTAAGATAAAAATCCTTCAGTTATTATTAATTATCGGAGTTTAGTGATTTTTGTAGTTCTGTATCAGGTCATTCTGTGCATGATCAGTGTATGTTTCGTACAAAAAAGAATAGGTTTTAAAAGTCTTTTGCTGAACTCGGAAAAAAACGGATGCCTTTAAACATGAAAGACAAATTCTTTGCGTAACTTTTCTCCAACTTTTCATGAGAATACAAATTAATTGTATGACTTTATTGGAATGTTTCCAGAAAATGACTTCTTTATCATCGATTTTGGTATCATGATTCAAGAGAGCAGACAAGAGAGATATCTTTTGATGATATTATCATTGCTTCTCCTCGGTTATTGTGACGCAAAGTTCTTTTTTCACGGTAGTGAAATCATTTGTGTCTGGATTGCACACTTGCTTCATCTCAACATCCATCGATTTCTGACTAGAAGTCTTGTTGGCACCATTGATGATTCTTGATGTAAATCTTGAAGGACTAGATGTAACGCCAGTTGTGAATGTCATCCTTGATCGAGCTAAAAAAAGTGACAGGAACAAAAAAATTTTTTTTTTAGATTTGAGTGACATATTTATAAATACTTGAAAAACACAAAGTAAAATTCAAATTATTTATAATTTTGCGCAAAATTTTTAAATAGTTTATACTTTATTATTTTATTCTTATTCTATAAAATGTTTTCCTGAGAAATAATTTCATTTAATTTCTTATTGAAAACATCTCAATAATTGATATTGAACTTAAATCAGCTATCAACTCCTTTTAACGGCTGTAGTACATACATTTTAATCATTTGCATTTGAATACATAGAGTACATATTATTTTTCATTTCTATGTCAGATATATTTTTCGCTTAAAGTACAGACCTTAAAATATTTGTCTAAGCATTTTTTTTTTAAATATACCACTAGAGAAATACACCAAAATCTGAAAAGTTCCGTAATAGTAGGAATTCATAATGATGGAAGAATAAGAAGCAAATAAATGCTATTCAATCTAAATAAGCATGCTATCTACCACCAAGCAGAAGTAGGAATTAAATTGAAATAGTAAATGAAAACCAAATTTCACACCCCAGAATGCATGTCAAAATTGTTTTACGTAACATTAGTAATTTAAGAAAAATTTTGTAAAAATATTGCATTTAAATCAGGCAAATGGGTAGTGTTGTCATTTGGGTTTTGTTAGCATTTAAACTCATCCATAAAAGCTTTGTTAGTTGTTACAGTGAAAAGAAAAAATAATAATAACAAGCTTAAACGAATATTTTCGTTATCATTCCTATGTAAAATTGAATAAGTAAATATTCCCGAAGATTAAACAAACATTTATAGCACCATTTCAAATATAGTTTAATTTTCGCAGTCAAAAAGTGGTTTACCCGGTCAAAAACTAGATTATGCTACCAATGACCTAAAGTGTTATCATGTATGAGGAAAACATACTAGAAAATAAGACCTGTGTAGTTTTGTATCGTAAAATCTCAGCTGCGAAAACTAAATACACAGTAAAAAATTCCTACTCAAATTGCTATAAGAAGTACTGCCAGGTACTGGTGCTTTTAACAGCAAAATCCGTCTTTATCAGAACATATTATGGAACAAAAAATATTATATACCATTAGTTTTACAGTAATAAATTCTGTGAAATTATTGAATCACTCTAACTAAATAAATATTACTGCAAAAATGGTGGTATAATATTTAAAGGTAAAAATGGATTCTACGTTAAGAGGATTTTACGGATAATGCACTTAAAATCTCGATACTTTATACTAAACGTTTTATAGTGTAGTTGAACTTGCATTTCTTATAAAAAAGTATATAAATTTCAGATATTTTCATGGTCACAAAAATATTATAGCTGAAGTTTTTAACGTTTTTTTTTAGTAAACATTTGGCAATGCTTAGTTTAACCAAAATGATGGCAAACCAAACTCCATTTATGGCATACTAAGATCTTTTCTTAAAGAATAAAATGTTATAAACCATTAAAACCTCTCGAAAATTGCCAACCCTGATTCTCAAGCAAAATTTGTTGAACAAGAAATTTAATACTAAGCACAAGCCAGCTTAAAATTAATGTACTAAATGAGAAAATTACAGTGAGAGTTAGTTTTTGACATGCATATACGGGTATATAAAGTGCAAAACCATTTTTCTATAAGCAAAGCTTTAATTAAAATTTCATTCCCAGAATTCCATAGCTGCAGAAAGGAGAAGGCCATCTACCAAAGCGCATAAATCATTCAAAAATTAGCTACCATATGTTTTGCCTGCCACATAGGTTAGTAGAAGAAGTTTAGACAGCAGTTGCTTTCACGAGTTTTGCCTGGTAAGTCGGAACTTGCGTTTTAGAGTGATTTGTTTGACTTTGTGTCCGACTTCTTAATAAAGTAAGCGATGTGTACATGCTTCTAAGAGTTTTATGAAATAGAGAAGTTCTCTGAGAATTACTTCCAATAATATTTTTTTCTTGACCTATAAAAGAAAGATATATACACATGTAGACATTACACACTACCTTCTATTACAACTGTGGTTAGCTCAGTATACCAACGGTGTTAGAGTAAATAAATTTAAAATATATTTCATTTTTTTAAAACTAAATTTAAAACTTGTGGCTTATTCGGAATCAAAATGCTTAAAATTTCAGTTAAGAAAATTAATTATCAATTGGCTGAAAAGTTATTTTTTTTATTTTATTTTTGTAACTCTAAGACCTAAAAATAACTGTAAGTCTCAACACCTGAAAGCAATATATTTAATAAAAATGTGTTAGAACAGTGTGATTTCGTTTAAGATAATTGCAGGGATTATCTAATATGCATTGCAGGGAAAACTGCAGAAGGTGAAAAGGACGTCGAATATTTCACGACCAATAGGTCAAGCAAAAAATTGTTTGCTGACAAAAATATTTAGCATTTTTGAATGTAGGGTAGCACATAAATTAATTTTCAGCAATAAGTATAATTTTTTTTCGTCGAAAATTAAAAAATAGAAGAAGTAAAAAAACCGACAGATATATGCCTTCATTTTTCTTGTCGATATATGCCTTCATTTTTCTTAATAATTAAGGTTAAAACTGAACTTTTTAAAATATAGTATTTATAGTGTCATTTTCGCCAACTAGTAAAACATTTTTATAAGTTTAAAATGGTATTTTTTTTAATATAATGGGCAAGAAAGTTTTTTTGAACTATGTTTATGAACGGAAATAATGTGTTAATTACGTAAAGTTTGAAAGCTAATAACCAGAAAAAGTCTAACTTATTTTTACAAAGAGAAAGATGCAAAGTTATCATAATATCTTTGCTTGCGATCTCCGAGATTTGTGAACACAGTGACGTCATGAGGAGGGAAATCGTAGCTTCAGCTCTAAGAGCGGAGTGAACTAGCCCTTCTATTCTCTTTAGCCCTGGTGTCCTGCACTATTCAATGCACATTACACCATAAAAAGTCCAGCTCCAATATCCAGTTAGATTCTTTTTTACGGTTTTAAAACCATGCTAGTTATACATTGTTAAAAAACCGTGTAAATTTGCATTTATGGTTTTATACTCATACTTGGATGGACAGACTTCTTCTTCTTCAGCACGACAGTCTCTTACAGGCCTTGGCTGCCTCAACCACACGTAGCCTCCAACGCTTCCTGTCCATGGCGACTTTTTTCCAGTTGTTTATCTTTAATACTTTTAGATCTTTAGCAGTGTCATCCAGCCATCTAGTTGGAGGTCTTCCTCTAGCCCGAGATCCCGAAGGATTTTTTAAGGTGTCGATTCGGACTGCATTATTTTCTGGACCTCTCCAGATATGGCCAAGCCATCCTAATCTATTGCTTCGGATGACCTGCACTATCTGTGGCTGTCCATAGAGTCTACATAATTCAAAGTTGTATCTGATTCGCCAACAGCCTCATTCCTGTACTGGACCGAAAATATTTCTAAGGATTTTCCTTTCAAAAACATCAAGAGTACGCTGAGTGTCTGCGTTTAGTGTCCATGTTTCACTTGCATAGAGCAGTACAGGTAGAATAAGAGTCTTTTAAATTTTAATTTTAGGATGGACAGACTGCTACCGGTTATTTTACCATATATTTACTGTGAAATTTTTAATAGATTAACAGTAAAACGAGAAAAAAAACTCATTGAATGAATAAGAAATTAACCCAACATGAATTTTATGCTAATTAAATTTTAAAAAAAACATTATATGTATTTCTGAAGCTTAATAGACCACAGATAGGTAGATCACAGATAACTTTTTCTTCTAATGATCGCATTAAGTCTCTAAATACATGTTTCATTAATTATGTATTATACATAATAATTCCATTAATAATTATTCTATTAAAGATTATTTTATAATTTAATTATCAATGTAAATATAATTTTAAAAATTAAAAAAATTTCATATTTATGTTTAATTTTGCCTTCAGTATAACTTTTTGATTTGTTAGCATCTTTATTCTTTTTTAATATAACTGGAAAAAATTATATTATTTTTAAAAGTCAACTGGGATATAGTTTCCTTTTCACCCGAAATTTTCAACTCTACAAGATGCGGGAAAAGCAATTTTGCCATGAATTAGATCGCAGAAAGCTTTTAGCCAACAATCAGAGCAGTTCTCTAAGTTAACAGCCCGTGTGTAAATAGGATCATTATCTGCCATTCTATGTTTTTCTTGAACAGGAAATGAAAAGCTGAAATTGAGCTGACAAAAGTAGTTTGTTATAAGAAAATTTACTTTGCTTTGAGATAAAGACGTGAGAAGCGATTTCAAAAGAGCTTACAGTTTCACGAAATGTATTTTCTTTTTCCTTAAATCATGATATTAAATTATGAATAACTTTTTTTAAAAAATTTAAAATAATTCAAAATTAGAAACAAAAATATGTATCTTATCCATGTGAAATTTCACATAATAATTAGACGTTTATATTCTTCAATAGTAACTGCTTATTTACTATTATTATTATCCTATGATTATTAAATTTAAGCTTGATATGAAATGGGGAATTTATATTAAAGCTCAAACTAATAATTATTCAATAATAAGGGACGGAAAAAGATATCAATGTTCTATCCTCACTTAAGGCTTAATTTTAGCACCATATATATTGGTATATCCAAACTTAAAAGCAGTTCTAGTTATTTTTAGTAATTACATTTAAACAAGAAATATTTTTATTGAATATAGATAGCAACTAAAATGTAGAATATAGATAGCAATATTGAATATAGATTAGAACTAAAATAGCTTTTCCTGGGTATTGCATTTCAAATTCATTTATATTCTGTGGAAGAAAGAAAGATAGATCTGCATTTTAACAGGATAATTTCAGATATATGGTATAACGAAGTAAAAATCATCTACAAAACTACTAAGTAAAAATACATAAACTGAACGTTATTTTGTAAAAGTATTTTCTTTCTATAACATTCAATCATTTGAGGTTTATCGATTTAGTGAAGAAAGTTGTTTCTGAAATATATCTAAATGGAAAAATATGACATTTTCCTCCTCTTCATGAGAATTTTATTTTCAAAAGCTATGCTATAACGCTATTTTTAAAAGCTATTTTTAAATACTTGAATTAAAGGGTGTTGGTAGGGCATATAACTATAATGCTAAAACTTACCTTTTCTCAGCATCTAAATAAAATATTGCTTCAGTTTTTTTTCACAGAATATCTACATATACACGTTTACAGTGCGATAACTGCTAATACATATCTTCGCAAGAATTTTCCTCAAAAAATTATGAACTGGTAACTTTTATTTTTTTTAAAAAGTTTCATCATTTTTGAGCAAAAATCTTTCTTAACTCAAAACTTATTCCTGTTTACGCTAAAACATTATCAAAGAATACAACTGATACAATCTCAAATACCTCTAAAAATTTTCAAAGCGATCATATTACGAAAGGTAAATAGAAAAAAGTCAGTTTTTGATTTTTGATATCAACTCCTTAAATGAGCTAAAAACGTGATCTTCTCTCTTTCTTATTCACGAAATTATGACTTTCAATGTAAGAGGTACATATGTATATTGGAAAAATATGAGCAATTCGAGTGCAACAAGTTAAATTGAGTCTGTTTAAAACATCAGCATGTTTGCATCTGTGGAGAACCAGAAATGGAAAGACAAGAGGTCTTGTTAGGTGAAAATAGCTTAACATTAAAACAAATTCTTTAAATGATTTTTTCACAAAAATCAGTTTTTTTTTAAATATCATGTGGGTAAGCTCTTTATTTATTTATTTTTCTTGTTGGAAAACACCAGTTGAAAGGATCTTCTTATGTCACATAAATGCTCAGTTGGGAGAATTGTTTATATAAAATTCTAAAAGCTAATTTCTTATATTCTCGTGTTTGATTTCATGCTCTTTATGATTCTGAATTGCATAAGTCTATCATGAATTTAGTTCACGTTCATCTTGATTCCTTAAGAGATGTCAGTAAAAATATAATAACAATTTTTGTAACCTTTTGCAAGATTTTATCGCAGTTTTATAAATTTTTCAAAGAAACTTTATATTGGTTCTATTAGGAGAAATAAAGTAACTCGTAAGAATATTTGATAGTTACTAACTAGGCTTTATACTAAAAAACTCACTATCACTTATTAAAAAAATCTATTAGATTATTGGTATTACATTTGTACGAAAATATAAAATCCAAAAAAAAAAGTTTTAAAAATTTGCTTTAAGTAGATAAAAAAATTATCAATTATTGATTTTCTAAATGATGGACATTTCAAGGAGGAATAACTCTGTTTTTTAGATCAAAATAACTGAAAATTCGAAAAATTATTGTTTGGAAGTAAGCTGTTTTATTTTATTTTCAAGGCAAAAAATGACGCTGGTGTTTAATGCTGAAGTTGATAACCATTAATTATTAAAATGCAAAATATTACATTTTCACTCATTTCGACCTACATTTTTACAAAATAACTGAAAATTTGCTTATTAAAAATTCTGCGTCAAAGAGTAAATGAAAGAACGTAAACAGTGAAAAATATTTCTATAGTTGATTCTATTAGCTATAAAACTAGGTATTTTGCACAGAAAATTCCCGTTGCACGTTAATACTTTTATCTTTTCACTTATATATTTTACTCATGCATTAAAAAATATATATTACTTTTGCAATGCATCAAATAAATTTTTTGGCAAATATTTTATTAGAAGAAAGTCAAGGGTTTAAAAATATAATCAACACTTTGCTTACAATTTATAAATATGTAACAGAGTAAGAAATACATATCAGAATTATCAGAGTAAACAACAAATAGTTTAAATGCGAAACAAAATGGCAATTACATTCTATAAAGCTAATAAATCACTTTAAACATTGTCTAAGACTTGATTTATGTAGGAAAAAAAAACATAAAAACTACTCATTTACGAAGACGTTTAAAGGAAAAAATGCAATCTGTAAACAACAAACTACATTTTAATCAAATGCAAGATGAAGATTTAGTGTTTGTCGCCTTAGAAACCAATAAGTAAGATATTGAAATCTTTTGTGAAGTTGGAAATCTCTTCTTTCAAGATTGCTCATTTATCTGTCATGTCGTTGATTGAATTTCAATGGAAACCCGACCAATAAAGTGCTTACTTATAATTATTCTTAAGTTATCAATAAAGTGCGAGTAGCGTTCAATACTTCAGATGAACATTTAAAACATCCATACATAAACTAATCTTATTTGTTTGAGATGGCTTTGAAAGTACTTTTGCAAAAAACCAATATTGATCCCAAATCCATTATTTATATTATTCAGAACTGAATGTGGGTAGAATATTTATTCTTCATCGTGTATTCACCACCAAATCATATATACTAATCCAAACAAAACAGTTAATAAAATATTAAAGTTAATTGTTTAATGGAATACAAGAGCTATTTATTTAGTTTAATATTTAAACTGATTATAGTTAATATAATATTTAAATTATTTACTTAAAAGCGCAATAAGGCTAAACTTTTAAAAATAATTTCGTCTCGTTATTACTATTAAATTGATCGTGATAGCATTGCTGGTAATCTGCGTTTATAGTGTTAGATACTATTTTGCTTAACTAAAATATTAATTTTAATGCTATACGATCAATAAAAACAGCTTATAAATGCATTGAGGTAAAAAGTAGGAACACGATACTGAATGGTACATTTTTTTAAAATTTTATTTCTTACAACCGTCGCTGAACTGCCGACCCAATTTTTGAGTTTACGGTAACTAATGTTCAACTCTGTAGCCTTGTAATTTTGAACCCAATCCAGAAGACAAGAGAACTTCTGGATCAAATATTGGGAGAAATTTGCCTTCATGGAGGACTTTTTCATGGAACTAGCCCGCATTTACGTGACATGGAGAGGAAGACCACGAAAGGCTCCCACTGTTAGCCTGGCGGAAAAGGGACTCTAATCTATGATCCGTCTACCAATGAGGATATTTTGCGTCAGCACTGTGGTCAATGCTAGCCGGTTGCGGATTCTTATCAACCAGCCATTTCTGTGATTCGAAACCGGTTCACCTCATTTGAAGGCTAGCGCTCTATCCCCTGAGCCATCGCTGCTCTGAATGGAATGTTAAGTATAACGCAATATGAATAACTATTTTTTATTAACTAACTAACTTTAACAGTAACGGGATTACACATTAGCATACATATTATTAAACTAAATATGAGCATGATTATATGATATTCAATAATATATTCATGGCATTTATTAAGTGATAAAAATAATAATTTAATAAATAAGGGTAGTATTGTAACTTACAACAAATATAATTTGGGACAAATACAACTAATAAATAATTTCAATAAACCTATCTGCAACATGAGCATTATTTTTATTTTCAATTATAGGAGTAAACAATGAATAGCTTTAATTATCGTCTGAAGATTGAAATAAATTCTTTTTAAGTGAAAGAAAATTGTAGACTTTATTTTTTTAAATTATTATTTCATCTTTGGAAAATCAATATATAAGAGCATTAAGTTTAATTTTAATTGGCTATGGAAAAAATACTTTTAATCTTTTAGTTATGAAAAAATAATAGTAGTTTAATACTTGGAATGAAGGTAAAAATTTGTTTTTTTGTTAACCAATTTTGATAAGATAATGATATTTTTAGCACAAATGTGACTTGTTTAATAGCCTTGTGCAGATGTGGTACCTTAGAACATTAAATCATGTTGTATTTTTGAGACATGTTCTATGGTACAACATATGCATAATTTTTAATAACTTTGCTGTCTTCTGTTACGGAAGAATATATTCTAATGTGTTGCAATCTTTTAATAGCGGGGAAGATTATATTCCATAAGTTATTTAAAATTCATTATTGCAATATAGTTATTATTTTTAATGTATTACGGATTAACAGGTATGTTCTATGACAGCTACAATGATTATTCCTTTGCTGGTAGAATAAACTTCAATGCAATTAATCGCAAATAAATAAATTAGATATTAAATTAAAAATATGATGGAGAAAATGGAGATTTTTATTATAATTTTTTTAACTAATCAGTTTTTTTATAGATATAAAAAAATATATGAATGATGTATTCAATCATAAACTTAAGTTCGTAAATTAGTTATTAGGGCAATATATACCTGGAATAAAAGAAAACTGTTTAGAAACTTTATAAAAAATCTTACGAGGTCTGTTAAATCCATTTCTTCGAAATCCACATTTTAGAACAAGACAAAAACCATCTCTAAATGTCTTGTTGAAACCACCATAAATTATAGGATTAATAAAACTATTTGCATAAGCAAAGAAGTATGCGAGCCATTTAAAATTTTCCAACCATTCTGGCTCCTAAAAGGAAACAAAAAGTAGAATATAAATTAGTAAAATATCCTGTTAAAGTTATAAAAAATATTTATATGATGGACAACTGATTATAACGGCTCCAATAAATATATATCACGACAACACTGAAGATAAGATCACGTGGCAGAGCAGACAGTGGCGTGAAGTCTCAGTGGCCTCACGAGTGAAGATCTGAGTCTCAAACAATAATCTTCGCTTCAATCGGTATTATATGTCAGATATGTCTGCTAGCATTGGAGTAAAGTAAATATTAGATGCCAGTTATTTAGGAATGTAGTTTAAAATTTATAACATAATTATTTATTAAAGAATAATTTAATATGAGTTAGAGATGATAGATGTGCCGATCCATCACATGCAAAAATTAGGGATTCATTACTGAATCTACATTTTCACAAAAAACATTTTTTAGAAATAATTTTTCAATTGAAAAAAATTATCCTTTTCCTATTTGTTTTATTTTTTACAAGGAGAAAAAAATCGGTGAAAATTACCTCAATGTATGCTAATCACATTTCTAGTGAAAAAATAAGAACATAATTCTGTTATTAAAAACTAAAATTTAGGGTATTTAAACCATTCATTTTTAAACCATTCAACAACGTTTCACGGAAAATTTCTGTTTTCAAAATTATTGTTCGTATCATCCACATTTAGTAAGAAATACAAAACTGACAAGTAATTCCAACCTAATGAATATTTTCCGTGCCATTGTTCTATGTTTTTATGATAAAATTGCCAAATTGTATCCCATTTAATGGCTAAATTTTATCACAGATTGTAAAATCATACTTTACTGCTAATTTTACCAATGCACTTCGGTAAAATTTAATGAAATTTTTGATATATGAGCTCTATGAAAAATATTCTGGCTCTATGAGAAATATTGAATTTCTCATAGAGCCAGAAACACGGTGAATTTTCCCATAATATGTTAGGTTAAACCATCCTTTTTTTAAGGTAAACAGCATTTCAAGGTTAACAACATTTAATTTTCCTTCTAGCACCCATTAAGCTCTGGTGCTCGTTATTGTTTATAGCAAATGGTTTATAAGTAAATGTGATATTTTGAAGTATATCATTACTCATTTTTAAAATTTAAATACAAATAAGTTCAACCGATAAATATCATTATGGTATGTATGACAAACATCATTATGGCATTATAGTAAAAAAATAGATTTTTTTAAATAGTGGACAATTTAAGTATCCATATTCAAAATAAATAGGTTTTACGAATATAATCTACTAAACATAATTTTTAGAATTTTGATGTATTGAGAAATGCAATGAAAACATAAGTATAAAATGTTTTTGACGCAATGAGACCAGTAAGTTAATTAAAAAATTTCAACACACAAAAAATTTATCGCGCAAACCAAATAACACTTTTATTTATTTTAAAACTAATTTTGATGAAAGACGTTGAGAACCATTGATTAATGCATCATTGGAACATCTGTTCCAGAAAGGTTTACACGTCTTGGAGTGATTTATTGAAAATGCCTGCTGGCTATAAATAATTCTATTTATGGTAGTATTAAACAGGCGAAAGTTAATTGTAGGGGGACCAGCCTTGTAAACTGAAGGATATCATAACATTTCAGTGTTGAAAATCGATTCTATATAATGTTTGGAGTATAGACTATCGGGCATATTGTCTACTAGACGTAAAAGTTTGTGAGCCAATAATTTCATGATGCACTTAATAAAAAGAATGTTTTATGAGTATTGATTTTCTTAAATTTAGTTACTAAGAAAATAGGATTTTTTCTTTTATCAGTTTGTCTCAATAAAACAAATGAGCTAAGAATAATAAGAGTAATTTTTGCGAGCTTTTCATAAATAGGCAACGTTTGAAAAGAAATACGTTGTAATAAAAAGAAATGAGTTTTCGTTAAGAACGATTCCTTTTTTCATTTGCGTATAAATAAGAAAAGTAAATTTCACTTTTCAAATGCAATTTATCTATTACTATTCTGAAAAGCACTTTCGACAAAACTTTAGAAGCAAATAGTATTAGTTTTTATATTCTCAGTAAGTAAGTGCAATTGAACAAGCACTTTTTTTCTAAGATTATGTTTTTTTCGTCGGAATCGGAATGACGATGATTAGTTGTATCAGAAACCATTTTGAGATTATTTAAAGCAAAATGACATTAGAAATATATATATATATATATATATATGTAGNGATATATATATATATATATATATCACCGGTTCATTTTGTTGAGCATGGCTGATCACGTATGAACCTGCTATCAATTAATGTACAGTGAGCAAAAAATAAAAGAGCGGACCAACCTGAATAAGTTTTGATCTAATGATCGGATCTTCAGATGATTTCAATTTTGTCTTGGCAGCTTCCACTGAATCAGATCTAGGCATCCTGGTTGCTAAAGCTATAAATGATTTTAACATATGGGCAGCGGATAATAGACTGAATCTTTAAACTGGTAAAACCACCTATTTACTATTAAATTCAAACTAGTGAATGACCCATCAGTACATCTCAATGAGCAAAATTCTAAAAGATCTAAAGTAGTCAGGTTCGCAGACCTCATTTTTGATGAGAAACTTATCTGGACTTTGATCATCTGAGCATTCAGGCTGACAAAGTTGCCAGACAATTTCAGGCTATACAAGGAATAATTGGAGCAGCATTAAGAATAAATAAATTTCTAAGACGAATAATTTACAAAGCCTGCACTGAAAGAGTGATTGCCCATGCAGCTGCAGTCTGGTGTGTTAATCCCAAAAATACACCAGAAACAATCTAGATATCTTTCAGAGAAAAACTCTGCCGAATATTTCTGGTGACTATCTTATATCCTTCACAAATACCTGCCAGGTCATTATGTCAATACCTCCACTACACAACACCCTTCAGCGGGAGGTAATTAGAATCAACCCCATCCGAAATAAAAATTTCTCTTCAATAAGGATACCACTTGTTTCTTATCCGCACAAATTGACAAAAAATCAAATTAAATGACATCCACTCTTCGAATTTTAACTTAAAGACAAATAATTTTATATTCATTAAACAAATCCGATTAACAACAATGATTAACATATTGATCCCCAAGAAAGACGATGGAACAAGAGCTGCAATTGTACAATATGAAGATGGCATAATCACATCGACCACACAATTGAATCTTAATTTCCACCTCACAGTATTCCAGGCGGGAGCAATACCATTAAAGAAGTCGTCACTCAAGCTACAAAACAACGAATCACAAACCAAACTATAATCTAGTCAGACAGCCTATCAACAATTATAGACTTAAGAATTATGGCACCACTCACCAGATTATACAGGACATCCGAAATCTACTTAAAAAACTAATTGCCTGCAAATCTTATGGATTCGAGCACATAATAACAAAGATGGGAACGAACAAGCAGATAACTTAGCTAAAGAGGCAATTAATAAGGGTCAATTTATCAACATCAGAATCACAAACCGAATTTGGGAATATTAATCAGAGAAAATTCAACAAATGCCTCATTCAAACCAGAGGATTGGAATAGGCAGCAAATCTTCTGCTTTACAGAGTGTGGCCCCTTTAAAGCGTATAAAGCGTAACGCTTCTGCTTGGCTACCGACAATACACGTACATGTGAAGCAGTAGGCACAGTGTGACACTATGCAATACAATATCCGTTTACCACATCCTACTATTTTGAACAACCAAAGCTAGAATTCATCATAACCTGGAAGAGATCTATCTATAAGGATCTTAAGTTGAAACAGAGGACAACCAGCCTGATTAATTTTCTAGAAAAATACGAGGAATTCGAGAAATTTTTCTAGAAAAATACGAAATTAAGCAATGGTAAGCCCCAACTAACACTAAACTTGACCAATTGGCCCTGGGTACTTTCTAATCAAAATGCCCTAACTAATAGAAAAATCTTTTTTTTTTTTATTAATTTTTGTGTTTTTTTTAATTTTGTATTTTTTTCTTTTTGTTTTTTGTTGCTATTTGCTATTTTTCTCTCTTTTTTCTATCTGTCTTGTCTTCCAACATTAACCATTTACCGATAAATGCCTCTTTAGGGTCATAGGCGTAGGGTTAAGTGTTGGTGTGTGTGACTGGATCTTCACGCTCTAGGACTTAGTCTTGTGGTGCACCGTGCTTCTCGCCAGATGGCGATGCAAGAAACTTTCCTTGTGTATCATTCCTTTCGCCAGACGGCGATAGAAGAAACTTACAAACTTTTTGTATTCTGCAACTGGCAACACAAGACTGAACTCTTCTCATAACTTGCAACAGCTGGCCAGTCAACTCAGTCCATTTTATTCTTCCGTGCAGTGTGGACGTACTCTGCAATATTCCGCAGCACCTTGCTGCTTTTCGCTGATTCATCAATGTCGAACTTACTCTACTCGACTATCTTTAATAATTTTATTTTTATCCTAGAATCATGTAGCCTTTTTTTAACTAACTTAATCTTTACTTTATTTATTATTGTTTTTATAATAAACTGCGAAGTTAAATTTAAATGTTAACTTTCTTTTTTGTTTAATAATTGAGTTAGCTTAGCACCACAGTCTTAAGGATTTGAAAGGGTGACCTCATATATGCCAATTAATTAGTGAAGACGATATTTTAAGTTACAAATATAGACACAGCAACGTACTTCTCAGAAGACAGATTTTTTTCCAACGGATTCAGATTTCTAACCCCCAAAATATAGAAGTAGCCTCAATCTGAGAAACTTGGTCCCAATAGTTCGATCACGTGAGCTGTCCAAAGTTTAGACCCCTCAAAATTAATTTCGCTTTTTGAATATTTCAAGAACAATTTTAGCGAATTTGAATGGTTTTTTGCACTCAATTAAAAAATTTGCTTATCCAAAAATTAATCCATGCGAAATATAACTTTTTGTAAATATTTATTATGTTTTATTACTCTGTTTGATAATAGTTGAGAATATTTTGATTTGTAAGGTATACAATTTTTCATTATCCTTTTAAAGAACGTAATTTTGAATGGCAAAATACAAATTTGAACAAAATCGGTGCGTATAGTTTCTGAGAAATCATATTTTGAAAATAAAACTATTTCAAAATTAATTTTCTCAGGAAGTTTTCGACTGATTTTACTATGCATTTTGTAGTTTAAAATTATATTCTTTAAAATTATGCAAAAAATTTAATTTTTAACAATTCAATTTCTTTTTAACTTTTATTAGATAAAATAATAAATATTTACTAGAAGTTATTCTTTTCAAAGAATTGTCTTTGGATAAACGAATTTTATAATTCAGTGTAAAAATTTTTAAATTTGTTGAAAAGGTACTCGAGATCTGACAAAATACGCAAAAAGTAAAATTAACCTTAAGGGGTCCAAACATTGAACAGCTGTCCTGTTCAAACTTTTAGGACCATGCTTCCCTGATTGCAGCTCCTTCCTGTATTTTAGGGGTCAGGAATCCGAATTCGTCGAAAAAAAAGGTATGTTTATTCAAAGAAAGTTCGTTTTTGTGTCTGATTTTGTAACCTAATATATAATATGCTCTTACTAATTAGCATATTTGAGGTCATTCCCTCGAACCTTGAAGATTAAATCCTAGAAAAAGTCACAGATGTAATATGAAGATCTGATCATTATATCAAAAGTTATTATTGTGATCAATTTTTTCATTTTTTTGCACTGTATTTCGCTTAATACGTCTAAACAAAAGTACTCATTTGAGTTAAATTTGTCCAATAATGCACTAACTGTGGATATTAGATAATGTGTATAGCTGCTTTAACTTTGTAATTAACTGCGCTCGAATGAATACCACAATCATAGAAATTAACAAAATTCTGTAGAAAAAAAAACCGTAAACTGTGATAGATATTGTTGATTATGTGGTAAGTTCACAAATCTCCAATGACTATATTGCTGTGCTATTACACAAGTTTAGACAAAGCATCAACTTCTTCAAGTAAATAATCTATTAACTTTATGCAAATACGTTTTAAAATAATTTAAATAAACAGTTTAAACAGGTAACATTTCAAAATATATTGCGTACCATACTTTTATAAAGTATTTTTCGAAACAGTTTAATAACTGATTATATTAAGACACTTAACTTAGTATCTGGAATATTAAAACAGTATTGGTTTGCATGGAATCAGTGCAAATTATATTGCAATTGTGAGAAACTATAGAGGCTAAATTTTGCGACGAAAATAACTGTTAGTTTAAGTTAATGTTTCGAAATGTTAGTAGAAAATCTGCTTTAAGGAGTTAGTGGTGATTCTGCGTTAGTAAGTTATTTGTCAAGTTTATTGTTATTAGTTTCATTGCTTTGAAATCTCTCTTTTCCTCATTTAAAAGAATATAATTATAGATAAAATCTCTTATAAACATGTAATTTTCCTCCCATGGTTGTGGCTGAAATTTTATTACCTTTAGCTGTAACTCACATAGCACAAAACATTCACCTATGTTTCGGAAAGTTGTATGAATAATATTAAGACTTTTTTAAAAATATATTTGACTCTACTTAGACCTTTCACTAACCTCAACAGTGATTATTCCAGAACGAAAAATTTTAATGCTTTTTCGAAGTAAAATAAAATTTCAGTATTTCTTAAACGTTTTTTAAACACTAGTATTTAAATATTTTTTAGTTACTTTTTAATATTTGTATAATTTCTTAGATACTTTTTTAATAATTACATTTGAAGCGAGGGAGATTAAAAAAAATAAACTTTTCAGAGTTGCATCTGATAAGATGCTAATAATAATAGTTTTTGATATATTTGTAGAAGTTAATTCGCACTGGCGCTACACTAAAAAGTCGCACCACCTTAAAATTTAACAATAAACAGTTTAAATCTTTCATTGTTTCTGTCATTGCAAAAATATGTTTTAGAAACATAAATGCAAGGTTCTAATTACCGTAAGAACAAAGCACTCAGTTCGATATTGTAAGAAGTAAATAAAAATTTATCAGAAACTTTTCAGGAAGAAAGAAGTTTCCTAAGTAGTTTTTCTGAGACATAGATGAGATGTTTTATGCTATGTGGGAATCAAAATACTCTACCTTATTAAAACTTATATGCTTCTCATTTTCTTCCACTGGGACTGAGATTGCAAAGTAGTTATTCATGTAATGTATGAAAGCCTAAAGGATGCAAAGAATTTATTCATGTAACTTAAGAATTCTTGAAGAATGCAAAAGTAAAGTTATATACAGATCTGGAGATATTTTCTTCTCCAAGCTTAACTATTTAATGTATAAAGCTGCTACAATTTATTTCGTTTCATTAAAGAAGTAAAAATAATTTTGTACTTGAAATAAAGTTTTCTAGAAAATTGATGAACATATAGAAAAATAGATAAGATTTAAATATATATAGGAACTGATTTTATTAATGTCTTCATTAACAAAACTATTTATGCTAACACATATTCTTTAACTTACTTAATATTCGAAAAGTAATCATTATTTCTATTTTTTGTTACCTTTATTTAGTGTTCACGAAGCATTTAGTAAACTTAAATCATCTGACAGAATATAATTTTTTTTGCTTTTATGAGGAAAAAAAGTTTTTAACTAGTATCAAGCAAAAATGAATGTTTAATAAACATAACCCACATTTGCAAAATCGCATAAGTAATAAAAAAGACGTAAATGATAATTAACCAGCCAAGAGTTTATTAAATTTGAAGGAGCAGTATAGAAATTGCTTCTTAAGATACTGATTTGTTGTCTGGGAGAAAGTACCCAGATATTTTTTTTTTTATTGACAGCTTGAAAGTTCGAAAATTCATTCGTTTTTGCTTTGTGCAATACATTACTTGTCATTTAAGTTAATTTGGTTATCCTAAACATATGTAACTGAAATTTGAGTTATCATAAAATTTTTATTATTTGTTTTTAATTTCTTACTGCATTTTTTATCCCATTTTTTATTCATTTCTCATTTCTTTTGCATACTTCTTATTGCTTTTTAAACTGTTTGAATCTCATATCATTTCATGACAAAAATTATATTTAATAAAATAAATTTAGACAGACTTTTATTTGAATTAATTTTTTTGTTTGTTTATACTTCACCTTACGTTTTCCTCAACTAATAGTTTTAGAAAAAAAATGTCAGATTTGCCGAAAATTATATGAGTTTTAAAAAAAAGTTTAAGTGGGCTAGACCACTAGAAAGTTAGAAAATATAATTTTTCCTATTAAATGTTTTATTTTCTTGTGCATAGAAATCAGGTTAATTAACTATACAAAACTTCTTTTTCAATTTTTGAAACAATAACCAAAATTTCTTAGTTTTTATTATATTTTACATAGTTTTTGATGTATATATTTGAAAAGAGGAAAAGAGAGAAATTAGGAAAGAGGAAAGTTCACCACACGGGGGAAGGTAAAGAAAAGAGAAGTTTTAAAGAAGATCAGCTGTTTTCAGAATAGAATATATCCCTGAATATAAAAAAGATACACATTAAGACACATTTTCAATAAACATTACATAATAAATAGTTATAAAAGTTATTAAGATATGTTTAAAATTTAACTTTCATTCATGAAATTCAAGCACTTTTGTAGAAAAATTGGTTCATCATTGAATTACTCCGTAAAAAATTCCAGATAAAATTACGGTATTAAGTACAGTAAAATCCATTTTTACCGTGGAATATTATTCTGTAATTCTTACATTATTTATATATATTTAATTAGAGTGATACAATGATTTTTCTGTAATCATTACTATAAAAATTATGCTATATTAAATTTTTTGTTACGAAACAAGTTCCTGCATAAATGGATTTTACGGTACAAAGTACTTGCAGATTGAGTGCCTATAATTTTTACTGTAATTTGACCCTAAATTTTTCATAATATTGATATCTTGAATCATATCATCGAGCAAATTTATTGCATTTTTAATAAGGTACTGAAATGAACTGGTGATGTTAAAGTATAGTAACGTGTTTTCTAAAAAAATCGATAATATGGTTCGATTACTTAGTTCCATGTTAGGATTTCAGCACATTTGAATACTTTTAAACATTTCTCAGCAATGTTATTTTCTTTTCATTTTAAATTATGAAAGATTTGTTTAATTTAAAGCTCGAAGTTTTTTTAGTATTATTAAGGTAAATAATGAATATTATATGAGTGACGAAAAAAATACACATTTTGCAAGAACTCATCTTAAGTAAAGAAGTTATTGTCTGCAAAATGTTTTTGAATTGTTTAAATAGTAACAGATATGTTATGAAAAATAACTTATTAAGCAAAAAGTATCGAATTTTCTACTGTCGTGTAGACCAATTTGAAGTATTTTTTCCATATTTCGACTATTTCTTTTCTGATTTTTTAATAATTCTAATGAATGGAAAAAAGTGCCTTTTTCCAGAGAAAACACGTCTCTTAGATCTGTATTCCGTAGATTAAATTATTGCCTGCGCAAACTAGTTTAGCGGAATTTGAGCCTCGAACTATCAAAATTATATGTTAAATGAAAATTCAATGATTATTAAAAGAGCTATAAAGATTATTCTGTATTGTATTCTATCTTTTTCCTTTATATGTCAATTGTTGTAAGCTTTTATGAAGAAGTTCATATTTTTAATAATAATAAAATATAAAATATCAGACATTGAGATTGTTCTGACTGACTTCTGCTTTATGTAAAGTCTTTAAAACTCTTTGTCAAACTCGTTTTTTCTCTTTAAACATCTCGGTCCAGAAATTTTAATTTTAGTTGAAAATGTATTCACCGAATTTAATTTGTGGTTTTAAGATAATAAATGCAATTTCGCATTCTATATTTGAAATTCTAAGATTTTATAATTCTAATAAATTCCAATACTCTAAATAAATTGTTATATTTTATAATTTTGACTATTCGTATATCATTTTATTTATCTTTAATAGTCTAAAAACGTACTGAATTTCCAAATTACTGGATAAGCTGCTATTCTTGATTTATCATAAGTATTCATGAAAATGTCTAAGGATGCTTAAATTTTCTTTAAGCATATTAAAGGTGACGTAATAATTTTACATGATGTTCAAATTGAGGGTATAGAAATTTTTCGTCTACCTGAAATTGTTCGGGAAATGTTTGAAGTAAGACAAGAGCCTCAAACGGAGTCCAGCACATAATGAAAGCTAGGAGAACCACAAACACCATTTTGATCACCTGAAAAAATTTATTTATTGAATCAGTCAAGTAATTTAATCTGAAGTTGCCAATTAAGCATAGTTAAGAAAATCAAACTTTGTACAAGTACGCTAAAACTCTATTTCAAATCATTATATTTTATTATATTAAAAGTGCACAAAAAACGATAATTCGAAGTAATATCCACATTGCTGTTGCTAGTAAAATTGTGTTACGTTAATTTTGTATTAAACACTGGACATAAAATTAAATTTGCTTTTTAGTGCATTGTTGCATTGCTTCAATGCACAAAGTTAAGAGAAATGTTTTGATCACCTACGTACAATTCACGTGTTCTAAATTGAATCATTTAGAAAAGTCTTTTAGAAAAAATGAAGAATTTTTGCTAACCGTAATCTTTGCCGAGAGTCATTCTCAATCCAATTGAAATAACATTGGTCATAAGTTCTGAACAATCTATACAATAAGATGTCGCGCTTGTGTGAAGCGACCTTTGATTGAGGTATTCAATAAGATTGAAATAACATTGGATTCAAAACTTTGGTTAATCTATTCTAGACCATAAAATGTCCAGAATGTGTGGGACAATCTCTTAAAATTACATACTGCGAAAATTTCCGAATCAAATAACGATATAAAGTACCGGGACTTTGGGCACACCATGCGTAAAATCCATTTTTACCTTAAAATATTATACCATATTTTTAAAGTAATATTTATTTAATTCGAATGACTTAGTGATTTTAATGTGTGTAAAAATTTGTGTTTAATGTGTGTTTTAGTGACTGTAAAAAGTACGGTATATGAGATATTTTGTTCAGGTAAAAATGGATTTTACGGTGAAAAGTACCGGGTCCCTGAGAGCCAGTTCTTTTTACGGTAAATTGTTCCGGAATGTTTCAATGTGTAGTTTCATAGAGGGGGGATTTAAGAAGGGATTCTGTTGTCTGTACTTAATTATAAAATGCAATATGCCTCTAAGATAGAATAAATGTCCTAATCATGTAAATTTTCATTTTGAGTATTTCTTAAAAATTAAAAAAAGAAACAATGCGTGTATTGAAGAAAATAGCGGTATAATTTGAATACTATTTGATATGCCATTTGTATTATATTTAAATACTTGTATTAAGGATGTATAATTATTACGACAGATTTAAAAACTAATTTCATGGTAGTTAATTTCAAAAAATATACCCCATTATATTACTGACATTTTTAAAATTTGTCTGTTTCAGGTTCCAAAGCTTAAATTTGCTATAAATTTTAATCTTTTGTTCTGTTATGATAAAAGTAATTTTATGATCAGAATTTTTTTATTTAAATTTATCTTCTAAATATAAATGAAAATGTAATTTCATTTTTATACTCAAAATGACTATAGCTTGCATCTTTTGATAAAAAAGAACATAAAAATATGCAAAGCTCTTTTGTGTTAAGATATCGTAATTATTGAAAATGTAATATGGTCTTTCCAAAAAATCCTAATATCAGAACTAAAGAATAACTGAATATATTTAAAATATATATTTGCCGAGAGTAATGACAGATATGCCAGCGAAGTAATACCTCCTTATTTGCAACTAAATATTTTAAAGCATGTAGTGTAAAATATTTCTTTGACACTTCCGTCACAAAAAACAAAATTCCATAGTCCATAGAAAAATGATACGTATCTTTGGAGTCTGCCACACGTCACGGACAAGCTTCTAATATTATAATGTAATTTTTATATTATAAAATTCTAATACTAATATAATTTATTTTTTTAAATTTATGAAAAACTGGAAATTGTTTTGAAATTTGTTGTCAACTTTAATATGCATATAAATTCTGTTTTCTCTCTCAAGGTAAACTTTAGCCACGATCTTTAATTTTCCAGGATTCAAATGATGGAAAACTTAAGAGATATTCTACAGACAAGTTATCTTTCCAATTTTTTAATGCTAAATTGAATTATACGAAAATCTAGTCGACAGGACTAAGAGCTCATGAGTTATGAGGAATATGTAAGTCTCGCTTCTTCCAGTTGTTGCTGAGTTGTTGTTGCATGTCCCCATTGGTTAGCAGTGTCAGACCAGGTTCATGACGTTATACACCCTCAAAAAATCCAACACCGTCAATGGATCATCTGCTAAATCCTGTTTGGTGAGCCTCAGGCACGCGAGGATGTGGTGATGCGAAGCTTGGTCTGAAGAACAGTTGGTACAAATTTAAAAGTTCTTGGATCCTTCCGAAAATTTTATTTATTTAAGGTGACCACTTCGAAAGCGCGTAAGAATAGTTTGTTCCTGTCTATTAAAACCTTGGGCCAGGGAGCCTCCAGGTCGAGAACACTGATAGCATGGGTGCTTTGGGGGGGGGGGACATTCCAAGTTCTCTTGTTTCTGAGTTTTATTTTTGAGAATATTTCCAAAAAGGTGAGGGGTGCCGACGACACAGAGGCCTCGCAAGTACCAGGTTTAGCCAAAGTGTCCGCAATCTCGTTTCCTTCAAGATCGTCATGAGAATGAATCCACTGCAGATGAATCTGATGCGAAATGGAAAGACGTTTTAACTTTTTGAGTATTGACGCTCCAGCACTATCTCTCACGCTCTGCCAATTGGTCAAGTGCTGTATTGCTCTTCTGCTATCAGACAGAACTCATATCTCGTTTCCCTTCTTCCTTCTGTGGCACAACACCGGCCTTCTGTTAAATTTGATACCAGATGACCCTATTGTCTCTTTGGCTTTGTCTTTACATTTAGTTCTTTTCAATGTTTTTTGATAGCCAATGAGACAGTCTAATCACGAAAGTTAGGACGACTCTCTTATTCGAGTGCCAGTTGATTTGGTCACAGATCTATCTGGACAAATTTGGTATTCTTTTCTGTATTTTTACGTTGACTCAGAGAAGAACAAGAGAAAGTTAATTGGACTAATATTTTGTCCATTAACGTCCATTGTATTTACTTATCCATTGTATTTCTGTCCATTGTATTTAAGTTATTTAAGATTTTATTTATAAAAACTGCATTTTTGAACTTATACCTACCTACGTATTTGATATTATTGTAAATAAAGACAATATATTGAATCCTATGTATTGTTTTACACAGAATCAAATAGTTTTAAATCTGCATTGACAGGACCAGTAGTATAGAAGTTGTAAGAATTTCAGATATTAAAAATATAATTTAGCATATGCACTGTTTACGCATAAAACTCGCATAACTTCAAAACTATTAGTTTTATCGATTTATATTTGATTTTTATTTGGATTTAACATAAGGAATACATATGAAACAATGCCTGACTTGACTAGATAGCAATTTTTTTTGTCGTATGACTGTTTAGGCAGTGCGGGTGCGATTGTTCCTGTTTTTCAGTGGCGCCATTTATGGCCAGGAATTCGACTTCTGCCGTGCCATTCACACAACCACAACACGTTTATAGAGCGGGTCACATTCACACACAAAGGATAAAGGACATAGAACACAGAGAGAGAGAGAAAGAAACAACCATGCCCTGCCCGGGATTCGAACCCAGGACCTTTCTGATGCAAGGGCAGTTCCATGCCCCCTACACAAGCCGGTCGGCGCTAGATAGCAATGACAGCCGCATAAGGCCGGTCACAGATTGAGGAGATACGTAAGAGATACACGGAAGGCAAACTCCCATACTTTTGCATTACAGCCATACATCACCTCTGCGCATCCTAACACAAAAGTATAGGAATTCGTCACCCCTATGCCTCATTCTTGCCGCTTTCCTCCTGAATGCGCGGCCTGATTAAGGAGGTATAAGTAGGAAAAATGTACTTTTACTGAAACCCATATAACCGTGATAACTTCTAAATTATAATTCATATTGAGCGGATTTTATTCATATTCAATTTAGATTAAAAAATATACAGATTTCACAAGTCTATAGAGGAATATCAGAGATGCAGATTAATGTTTCCTATACTTATACAAACTTCAATTACTTCTATATTATTACACCCATTGGTTTTGTTTCATATTCATTAGATTCAACGCAGAAAATACTTCGAGAATAATATCTGATTTTTCTAGTTGATGAGTAATCCTCTTCTCCCTTCGATTACGTCAACTATTACTTATACAGCAGCCAGTCTTGTTTACCATCTTCCAACTTACTTTTGACCTATGCCTTCCCTTTATATTCTGTCTCTTTCATGTCATCTTTGATATTGGAACTTTGTTTCAAATGCTAAGAAAACAACACTATATTGTGCTATTAAAAATGTAGCTTTTGACAAAATATCAATCATTCTTCGCCTTTGTATTCGTAGTAAACACTAGACGGCATGGTGGGAAATGTTTTAAAAACAGCATGACAATCAATGTGTTAATAATCAAATAATTATTTTTCTTTTTAAAAGTGATTTCATAAGAATGAATTTAAAAATCAAGGAAATAATTTTTAAAATAAATTTTTTATTAATGTGTTAATTTGATAATGTGATGCAACTTACTTTTTTTCGAGCTCTATATTGTACATTAATGTTCTGAGTGTTGCGTTCCCCCGGAACTTCAGATATCCACAATTTCCAGAGTATCAACGAATATGCTGTTATCATAAGAAATACCGGCAAAAAATACAAGGTTATGCTCACAGTTAAATAATAAGAAAACTGGTACTTATAATATACTTCACAAGCCCCTGTATCTTTACTGTAGTATGTAGCGAGTGGCCATCTTTCACTGCATCTTGACTCCATAAAGTTTTGGAACTAAAATTATAAAAAATAAGTAAATTAATCTAATTTTGCATATTAAAATCCAATAAAATGTACATTGCGTAAAAATGTAACAAAAATGGAACACTCTGAATAATTTTTGATCTAATGCTTGGTTGTTCATATACTGGGACTCAATCTTAATGGTTCGAGGGCTAGACCTCATATATACTAATTAGTGTAGACGATATCTTAAGTTACAGAGTCATATACAAACGTGTATTTCTCAAAATAAACATATTTTTTGACGGATTCAGATTTTTGATTCAGTTTCAAATATCTTTTCAGATTTCTCTCAAAATATGGAAGGCAGCCGTATTTTTACAAAATACAAAATGCTTGACTCTGCACAAAATATACGTTTATTTTAAATTTTTATTATTTTTTTAACACTCAACAGGGTATGTAATAGATTTAGGTGGCATAAAAACTATTCATATTTTGACAATTCGCTATTATTTAGGAAATGCCATCTAAGTTTAACGAAGTTCACCTTATCGTTCCTCTTTTTGCATTAAACTTCTTTTATTTTTTTTAATGGCGGGCACTTGGAACTATTGTCCTTTGGCCACAGAAAGGGCCAGAACTCTCTTTTCGTTAACTCTCTTTTCGTTACCCAGTGGGCACCTGTGGCGAAGCCACGGCTGTGGAGCAGCGTCGACCACGTCACACTACCACAACCCGTTTATAGGGTGGATCACATTCACACATTCACACACAAAGGAGAAACGACATAGAACACAGATAGAGAGAAAGAAGCATCCATGCCCTGTCCGGGATTCGAACCCAGAACCCTTCTGATGCAAAGACAGTTCCTTGCCCCTACACAGGCCGGTCGGCGCATTAAACTCTGCTTTAAAATAAATCCTTAATTTTCTAAAATTCTTTGTGACTCAAATTAAAGAAGAGAAAAATTTAAAAATCATTGTAACCGAAACATTAAATGTGTAACTTTCTCGAATTAAAAAGAAGTAAAATAATGATAATAATTTTGACGTGGTTAAAAAAAATGTAACACTGCGCAAACTGATTTCAGAAGTAGCGATATTTGAAACTCATCTGAATACTTTTTTCCTCTTTACAAATAGAAGTAAGAAATCTGTAAAATAATTTGAAAAGCTTAAAAACTTCTTTTTTCTTCGTTTACCCCAAGTTTAAAAGATGCCAACAGAATGCGAAGTATCACTAAGGGTCGGAATTCCAAGGGGAGATTCTTTTGATTCTAACTTAATAGAATTCTTAGAATAATTCCTTATTCTTTTCAAAGTTTTTTAAATTTCCTTTGGTACGAAATAGTTTAGTTCCTATAGAGAAAATGGTAGTAGTTAAGATAAATGAATGCAAAATTATTTCGACATCTTGTAAAATAAAATAACAATCAGATAACATTTCGGTATCTTCTTGAAAGGACATGCTTTTGAACTCAAGTAAAATCTTTAAAATAACTACGATTCTGTTAAGATTAACATCTCCAAGAATGGGATGAAAATATTAATTCTACAATATTAAATTCGTATTCGCTTTTTTCAAGCAATAGATTTTATATTTCCATTTTTGCTTAATTATTTTTTATTTATTATTGGTTAATTAACACTAATTAGTTTATTACTGAAGAATAACATTTTGCACTTTTGCAACTGTTTGTTATTTTTTTATTCATGACTTTTTATTTTTAAATAAGGTCTCATATTCAAATATATCTCTTTCTTAAATGCTTCGGACTCAATCTAGATTATGATATGTGATTCAGAACGAAATTACTGGGATTTTTAAACCTGATCATTAAATGTATGAACAATGGGTAAAAACAAAAAGAATTACTTCGAATAAATTTTGAACTGCTGATCAGAATTTCACTTGTTGGAGGTCATTTTCATTGGTTCTTGGGTTATATATTGAAGCAGGAAAAAAAATGCTATAAAATGTGCTTGCATGTATGTGTAAATTGTGTTAACGGAAATTTAAGCTCGACGTAAGGCTCGTCAACGCTCTTTCAAACAAGTTGATATTTTAATTTTAAATTTTGTTTAATTGTATTATAGGTCAGTGTTTTTGCACTATAAAATAAGTTGAATCAGTTTCATTTAAATCTATATCAGAAAATATTAGTCGAAATGAAAGTGGGAATTTTTAAAAACATTTCATATGTCTTTTTAGACTGAATAATTTTTCAGGTGTAACTCCCATTCGAAATTATAAGCCATAACTTACTATTTCTTATTTTTAAAAAAGTGTGTTATGTTCCTTTTTTTTGCTGTAAAATGCTTGGATGTAATGTTAACATGAGCTTCAAAATACATGGCTAAAGTAAAACTGTTACATAGCTACCACTCTCAATATTTTCCCTTAAGACTCTTGTCATATATAAAGTTAAATAGTGGTTGTAAACTAAAAACAAAAGTGGTTGTAAGAGAAACAAAACTAAAAAAAAAAAGCGTTACAAAAATCTAACGAATTACTACTGAAGTAAGAGAGACTAAAAAGAGTTGAAATGTATTTCTTAGCCAGGGGAATTAGCAAAGGAACTGAAAATTTATTAATAAAAACTTCTTGAAATTTTCACAGATATTCAAATTGGATTGGTGTTCTCAGTCTAGCCTTTATCATAAGCAGGTTGTTAGATTTCAGTAAATAAATTGTTGTATTTCTCTCACTCAAATAATTATTTGCAGCTTCTAATACAAATAATTTTTCTGATAATAATATACGAATGATTAAGGAAGGCGAATGAAATAATCTGTAAATAATTAAGACACAACAAATTCTTTTGAACTTCATAATTCAATCACATTAAATTAAATATTTTTTTACTAAGGAAACTAAATGAGCTGCGGCGACTCAGGGGATAAGGCATTCGCCTTTTAATCAGGTGAACCGGGTTCGAATCTCAGCGATGGATAGTCAATTCGAATCCCGTACTCGACACGCACCGAGCACAGTTCTGACGTAAAGTATTCTAAAGGTCTGGTTTCTTAGGACAAGAGCCTTATCTGAGCGTCAGCGGGACGTCAACGTCCCGCTGGCGCCAACAAAATACTGGTTTGTTAGCTCAAGACCTGGTTTCTTAGAACTAGCGCCTTATCTGGGCGTCAGCGGAAAGTTGACGTAGAGCTGACGCCAAAAAAATACTTTTTTGTTAGCTCAGCGTGAGCAGTCGGTACAACGCAGACATTATCTCTCATTGCGCATGCGTTAATAACGTAAACAAATATTTATTTTGAATTTGTATTGATTTTGTTCTTGTCGACCAGTGTTTTAGAGAACAAATAATGACTTTGTCCAAGAAAAAACACATTATAGCTGAGTTAAATGAAGAGTGCTATGTTTAATGAAGAAGCTATGTTTAATGTCAAAATCAANAACCATCACGAAGGCCTATGCTACAACGAGCACAGAGGCAATCCAGATACTGGCGGGTGTTATGCCAATTGGTTTGAAAATCGTGGAGGACATCTTTTGCAAAAGGGTGAAGTGGGGCTGGAGACTCGAGGACATAAATTATACTCTACCAATTGATCTTGATCATAACATAGATTTCGAGAAACCAGCCCTAGGGCATCCTTCAGATTACATTGCTTTGCCCTGGGGATATAGCAGCCCTAAAGATCAGGGAGTGGAGATCTACACTGATGGCTCTCGGATGGAGGCAGATTATCCGAATAAATTCAGGACTTCACACGCAATGATAGTTAAGAACAACGGTATCACGATTTTCAAAGCCTCCACCAGAGTCACTGATAACACCAACATATTTATTGCAGAGCTTTTGGCAATCAAGTCTGCCCTGATATGGCTACGTCAACATGATATTACACATGCAACGATTTTTTCAGACTCACTATCATCCCTCCAGGCCCTGGCTGACCCAGAACCCAGTTCCAAACTCATAGAAGAGATCAAAAAAATTTGGAATAAGAACACTATTTTGAACTGGGTAAAAGCACATGTGGGGATCCAGGGCAATGAGGAGGCAGACAGGGCAGCAAAGGAAGCCATTGGTTCTGACAGTGTGGATCTCCAGGTTCTGAAGACCCCCAAACAAGCTAAAACCGAAATCAAACAATATTTAATGGCAAGGTGGAAAACCAATTGGGAAAATTCTGAGAAAGGCAGGCATACATTTAAATTCATTAAGACCCCGTCAACTACAAGGTTGCAAACTAATTTCTATTTTAACCAATTTCTGACGGGGCACGGAGTGTTCGGAGTACACCAAAACAAATTTTTTAATAAATCAGATACTTGCTCTAACTGTAACCAAAGACAAACCATAGAGCATCTTTTATATTATTGTGATCGGTACCGAACACTCCGAAAAAATTATTTCTTCCAAAAAACAGACCAACAAATTTTTGCAGACAAGGTTTGTAGAGAAATTATCAAGATTATCATTAAAACTACTCTTGAGGAACAAATGGAATTAATAAACAAAATTGACAATAACTAAAATTTTAACCTGCTTAATCTAACCACCTTGCCAAAACTTTTTTTTGGACCACATTGCCATTTTAGTGTTTTAATTTGACTTTTAACTTGACTTTGCATTTTATACATGCTTTAGGTTTGTTTACAACCTTTGGATTTTAATACATTTGGTATTTTACATTGCGATTGTATTTTATACATGGTTTTTAGATTGTTATACACCCCTTTTAACTCTTACCTTTTAGTATCTATTGGTATTTTGTCCTCTGTTTTTTTGTACTTTAATTGAATTTACTCTGCTTTACTTGTTGTTCTTCATTTTAACTACCTGTTACTACTTCACCCTCACTATTTTGGTTCCACCAGCAGGATTCAAGCTGGCTTGATTGGCTGGATCCTTTCAATGCCCTATTGGCAAGTGTATACATCTGTGATTTTGTCTTAGTTTTAACTTTTCAATTTTAGCACTATATTCATTTATGTCATTTTATCCTTTCACCTTTTGGCGGTTTTATGAGCTGTATTTACGGCGGTTTTTGGTGAATTGTTAGATTTTTTGTCTTGTATTAAGGGTTCCACCAGCTCTGGCTCACAGCTCACTCAGTTTTTACTGGTTGTCTCAGGGTTCACAATTTTTGTATTATATATATATATAATTTTTGTATTCTATTTATATGAGGGTTAATAAGTTTTGTATTGTATATATACATATAATTTTTGTATTTTATTTATATAAGGGTCTGTTGACCTCTTAAATGATTCATTGTATTTGGCATATGGGCTTATTGGCCTAGGCCGCTGTATATATATTAAATTCTCTTTAGCCCTGAGTTTGTCCCATCCCGGGGTTTCCTCGATTTCTGGATTGGGTTCAAAATTACATGGCTATGGAGTTGAACATAGATAGACATTAACTCAGAACTGGGTTGGTTGCTCAACTCCGGTTAAAAAACTAAATCAAATGAATTAAGATAGGTAAATTGAATATTTTTAAAAGTCAAGAAATAATAACATTTTATTTTAACATCATCATTTAACAATCAATTCCCATTATGTGCCATTGAAATGTTTCATAGACTTATCAATTTTCACCCACCTCAACTGTTGCAGTTCAGCAATTTGTCCATAATTTACCAGAAAATTTTTCAGTTTGACTGTTTTGACGTTTTCTTGTTGATGGTAAAAAGCAAAATGAAAAGTATGCAAATACTACAAACTATTGGCAAAGTATTCAGGTAAAAAAATAAATGAATCCTTACTTTTCATTATTTGAAAATCTTCTCAATGTTTTTGAGGTTACAAAAGATATTTCTGAACAATTTCCTTTTGTTTCAGAAGAATTGAATTAAATGGGACACTCAGTTTAAAAACTTCTGTTGAAACAAGTTTTTTTTTATCTCTGCATTTAATCTAAAGTAAGAGATTCTAAAAACAAAATACCACTGAAAAAAATCGATATTGGTCGTAAATCGCCGATTTTAGCAACGATAATCGGATTCGGCTTCCGAAATAGAATTCAGGATCCGGAATGGGCCAACAACATAAAATAAAAAAAATATATATATTGCTGATTCTTACCCTTTTTTCATGAAGCACCCACGTTTTTGTCACACCAGAAATCTGATTTTATCGGTTTTATTCTTTCAGTATTTCTAGTTTGGTATTTCAATTTTTTTCTGACTTCTTTATTTCCGATACAGTTTCTATTATTATGCCAATAAATTCTTACTATTCTTTGTTTTATGCCATACAGTTTTTTTCCTGATCTAGAAAGAAACTTTCTCGATCTTATTCAATATTTTCCTTGGATTATCATTTCTTCAGTATGCAGTCTCTGATTTAAATAGTTTAAAAGTAACAAATCATAGTGTATAGATTCTAAAAGTACCTCTACAATTTTTTTTTAATTTGCAGCTATTTCTAAACAATGTTACTCTAATCACTATTTACTCTTACTAATTTATAATATACATATTTTTAAAATCTTAATTTCAAAAAAAAAACTGTAAAAAATTCTGGTCTAAATCATGGTATAAAGTACCGGCATATTTAGTTATCCGTAAACCATTTTTATCATAAAATATTATACCCTAGTTTTTACAGTAATATTTATTTAATTAGTGTGATTCAGTGATTTTACGGCAATTAGTACGGTACAACTTATAGTATATCAGACGTTTTTTTTCCGTAACATGTTCTGGTAAAAATAAATTTTACTGTAAAAAGTATCGACACTCTGAGTACTGGTACTTTTTACAGTAAAATAATCCGAAATTTTTTACACTTTACTTTATTTCAAGTGGATATATTAAAGATTAAAACTCAAACTGTTTTTATATACACTCTATAACAAAAAAATCGACGCGCCAAGAAGCACTCACGCCTGCACACTGCCGAGCCAGATTACAGTGGTGCATGGCTCGATCAGGCTGGAATGATACCGACTGGGGACGTATAGTCTTTAGCGACGAATCCCAGTTCCATCTGCGTGTTTGGAGACGCACACGGCAGAGAGGGGATCCTGCCTTCACTATTGCACGCCACACCGGCCCTCAATAAGGCATTATGGTCTGGGGTGCCATTCCCTTTGGCAGCCGGACACCTTTGGTCGTCATTAGAGGTACACTTACTGCACAGCGGTACGTCGACGACATCCTAAGACCTGTTTTGCTACCGTTCCTTTTGCAGCTCCCTGGGCTGGATTTTCAGCAGGACAATGCCAGACCATATACGGCACGTGTTGCTATGAACTGTCTGCACGCTTGTCAAACTCTTCCTTGGCCTGCCAGATCACCAGATCTCTCTCCCATCGAGCATGTCTGGGATATGATGGGAAGGCGATTGCATCTGGCACGGAATATTGATGACCTCGTTCGACAATTGGATTGAATTTGGCAGGAAATACCACAAGAGATCATCCGGGAGCTTTATCGGTCTATGCCACGCCGTGCGGCAGCTTGTATCCAGGCTAGAGGCGGGGCAACACCTTATTGAACTTGTTACTGTAACTCTGCAATAAAATATTCAATTATTCTGAAATTTTAATCATTTACTATTCTGTACATTGTCTTCCTATTCAACAATTTTCGTTTCAATCGGACAACTCCTTCTTGGTGCGTCGACTTTTTTGTTATGGAGTGTACTTTTCTTGATTTTTTCCGTTTTATTTCAAGATCTTCGTCCTTGGCTGTCCTCAGTGCTCGAAAGCTCAGTTCAAATTTTTTTAAATATTGTTTTTTTGACTATAGTTACTAGAAATAACCAAACAGTTAATATTATTAGTGGTAAAATTATCTGATATTGCTTACTGTTACAGGGGTAAGTAAACGTTAGGTATCAAGAGGAATATATTCTGATATAGTTTATAAATATTTCATGGTGCTACTTTAATTAAATGTGTTAACTCTAATTTTAGTAAGTCACTTTTAAACAGCGAAAAAGTAACTGTAAAATTTTCAAAACTGACTACAATGACTTTTGTAAGGAAATAAATATAAAGGAAGCACTTACCTCGAATACATTGTGTTGTTTAACAATGAGGAATGGAATTGAAACAACTGATGATATTATCCAGATTATTGCCATTACATTAGATGTGCGTTGCTTCGTGATTCTTACATGAAGAGGAAACATGATCGCAACAAATCGGTCACATGAAATTGCAGAAAGTGTTAAGACGCTGGTGGTCAAACACACCACTAAAAATTGAAAAGAAGTAAATGTATTAAAATTACATTATTGTCTGATTACATCTGATTTAATTGATATTAAATTAAGTACGCTGCTGAGAGAACAAAAATGTTAGTTTGTTTTAAAAAGTGTGAATACTCCCGTAATAAAAATGTTAAAAAAACCGCGCAGATAACAATAATTATAATAACATAATAACAAGAATAAAATAATTAAAAGGCAACATAAGTAAAAATTGTTTTTCACGATCCTGCATTGCGAAAAAAGTATGGTCAAAACTTCGAGAGTATCGTAAAATTTAACGTAGGTGTATGGGAACACCAAAAGCTAGATAATTAAGGTAATGATTTTGATAAAAATAAAAATGGTAATGATAAAAGTGGATAAAAATGGTAATAATTTTGGTAAAATTAACAATAAAACTTGGTTTTACAATATGTTATAAAATCAGATAAATGTGATAAAATTACGTTGCTTATTCATGGTTCATAAGAACATGGCGTAAAAAAATTCATTCAGATTTACTTTAAACTTTCGCATTTTTTATTTAATGTGTGGTACTAAGAACTATAATTTTTAAAACCAGAATTTCCGGTTAACTACTACCATATGAATGGAAAAATTGCCAAATAAATGGTTTAAATACCGCTTAGTTTGGATTTCATTTTCAGAATTATGGTGCTTTTTTTACCAGAAATGTCAACACCAGACAGTGCGAAAATTTTTATCAGAATTATTTTTTCTCCACGTACAAATAAAATTGTACCACCTTCCTTCATTATCCTGTACTATCCGATAAAGGTATAGTTTTGTACCACTTACCAGAATTCTCATACACGTAGAATATAATTATCAAGATGTTGGCTGTAGATTGCAGTAATAAAAAGCTCTAATAATGAATCGATGTCACATCTGAAACTCGTGTGGTGTAATTTGGCACTTCGTGAATGCGTACGGCAACTCATACTATCAACAAGGTACATATACTGATTACAGTTTGAAAACCTAATTTGGAGGTATGAGGATAGTAAGGCACGGTTAGTTTCATTGCTGAACAGTTCAAAACTTTCTTCTTGCATTGATTTTTTATGCACTGAATGTATATTAATGATGGCTCCGCGTCACAGTTCCTATACCCTATACTCTATACCCTATTTCTGCATAAAAATGCATATGAAAAACATTTATAGATTTTTTTCCTAATCATCCTATGTACAAAATATGAGAAGGTCACTACACTTACAAATTAATTGCAACAAGTAAAATCAAATGAGTAGATTGGATGTAAGTCTGCCAAATAGAAAATATTTACTTTTCTTTTAATTGAATAAAAAACCTAATCATCAAATTACTCTATTTAACTTTAATACTAGCTTTCTATATAAAATTCATAAGCAAGAAATAATTAATTTTTTCCTTTTCAATTTAATATTTTCTTTAAACAAAATAAGCTTTAAGCCTGTTTAGGCTTCAAAATTGACAGAAAAGCTACTTCAAAAAATAAAATTGCTGAGATGCCAGTTTAGTGAACTTTTTATTCTACGTAAATAGAGTTTGCATACATTTTGCAAAGTATGTTACAGTTCTGGCAGAAAACATGAAACTGTTTTAGAAATCCAAAAACTTTCCTACTAAATGCTAAATGTCAGTGGCGCTTTTTGAATAAAACAGAAGGTAAGTTGTGTTTTTAAGTATCATTTTTTTAGGTATCTTTTTCTACTGAGCACTTTATTTGTTCGGAATTGAACGTTTTAAATTGTAAAGCTTAGATAGGCAATCAAGCTCTCTCCCTACTTTATTATTTGTTTTAAAGGCATTATTATTGTAAAATGCGCAACAACTGTGCAAAACATTAAAAGTTTTATTTTCATAATAATAATTTTTCATTCTTAATTTTTCAACTTCATTATTTTAAAGAAAATGTTACAACTTCAACACCAAATATTAATATTTTTATTGAGGAAAATAAAATATGTGTTGAGTACTTATTCATCCAAGGTACTCAATATTTATCAGAAAAAAATATCAATGGGATAAGTTGACACTGAAAGAGAGATTATTGTTTTAATAATAAGTACTTTCTTACAATTTTTATCAGATAAGACAAAATCAGCTTCTGAATAAGCTTTTCGTTACTATATCCTTCAATATTTGATTTCACTTTTACTGATAAGAGCTAAGTAAACAAAGATAACTTTTTGAGAATCAGAGTTGAGCATTTTCTCCCCTCAGTTTTGTCTGCGTAATGTTTACAGAAGTAAGATAGATAATTTATAATAGGAAATGACAATAATCTGCTGTGAATCTTTTAACAGCCTATTTTAAATTATTTGGGATCAAAATCTTTCATTTTTTACGATATTTACAGATAGATAATCTAAATGTAAATAGTTTAAACTCATTTTGCATCTGAATTTCCCACGCCAATACGAAATTAACTAAACACTTTTTTGCATCATGTCGATTTCTAACATCTAATTAAATATTTGTTTAAAGTTATTTGAATTATTTACTCTTTGCAAATATTTTTAACTGTGGTTTCAAAACCAATTTAATTAAAAGTGGCTCTAAACCAGATTGATTGATAAAAAAATTAAAAAGGGAAAGTTTCGAAGTATCATTTCAAAGAATGTCAAAAATAGGACGAATTTACAGTGATTTGATAATTTAATCCAACACCGTTTAAAATTAAGTTTTATTTTTCTTTAAATGAGAAAATATTTACTCGCTTTATAATCGCTTTGATTATCTTAAAGCTTTTAAAGCTTCCAAATTAAATCTAAAATCTTAAGTTGTCATAAGTGGGTGAAACAAAAGTTTAAAAAAAGCTTTCAGATGTGACAAAGAATTTAAATGTATTCGTATGTTGAAATTGTTAATTCGATTAATTTAGACATTTTAAACAACTTATCATGCATGTGTTTTAAAGAGTAGAAATTTAAACTTTTATAAAAGTTTCTTTTAGAAAACCGTTTGTTAAAACAATTTCAAAGTTTTGTTACAAGTTTAGTTTCTACTTTAAGTGTTATTTTGATACTGATTTAAAAAGCATCTAAATACGCATTCTTCTGATTGTACCTGTCATATAAATCGTTATAAAATTTCAAGATTGTAATAAATTGTTGCAAAAATTGGTTGATTTATTTTCAACTGAGAAGGACACAGATAATTATGCATACCAAAGTTCTTCAATTAAAATTTCTTTTACTCTATGCTGTGAACTGGCACCCCCTAACAATACCTGATTGAATCATTACAAAGTTAAAACCCCCCCAAAAAATTTAACCCATAATAAACTTTTCCCCTTAAATAAACTAATGTTAACAAGAGGTCAAAGCAATTCAAACATTAAAACCAATTTCATATTAGTAAAATAAATCCTGAATGCCACAGAAACAACTTACATTAAACACAAAAAAACAATCTGAAATAAAATAAAGAAATTCTGAATCAAATATTGGAGTCCTAAACAAAAGAATTCATTATACAGAAAAGAAAATGGAGTCTAATATTAGAAACATTGGATCGCATAGGATTGGGTCTCATTGGATATATGAGCAATTCTACAAATAAACGCTAATTAGACTGCCAAAATAAAATAAAAATTTTGGGGGGGGGGGGCACACTATTTCTACATGAATTTTCTTCTTTTTTTCACCCTAAAAAGGCAGGAAAAAGTCGTGAGCAAGAAATTTTTTCTTTGTGACATACTTTAAATGTGACATACTCTTTCTGACATACTCAGATAAATCTGAGCCATTTATTCAGATAAAACGATTTTTACTATATATAATATTATTATAACGTCCCTTTAAAATGCATTTATAGAGATTTCATACTAAAAGATTATATTTTAGTATAAAAATTGGCGCTTATTTGTAGAATTGCTCATATGAGCAATTCTACAAATTAGCGGCCAAACAAAAATTTAATTTTTTTTTTTGGGGGGGGGCACTCCATTTCTGCATGAATTTTCTTCTTTTTTTGCACCCTAAGAAAGCAAGAAAAAATATTGAACATGAAATTTTTTCTTTGTGACATACTTTAAATGACAAAATACTAATTTTAAATTTTTCCCAATTTTTTCAATTTACAAACTTTGACTAAATTTTTTTATTTTTGTTTCTTACATCAAAATATAATCTTATAGTATGAAATCTCTATAAATACATTTTAGAGAGATATTATAAAAATATTATATTTATGTAAAAATCGTTTTATCAGAATAAATGGCTCAGATTTCTTTGTGACACACTTTAAATGTGACATACTCTATCTGAGTATGTCAGAAAGAGTATGTCACATTTAAAGTATGTCACAAAGAAAAAATTTCATGTTCACGATTTTTTCTTGCCTTTTTAGGGTGTAAAAAAAGAAGAAAATTCATGCAGAGATAGTGTGCCCCCCCCCCCAATTTTTTTTTGACCATCTAATTGGCGTTTATTTGTGGAATTGCTCAAATGTCTAAGAAGGAAAACCATAAAAAAAATTCCAAGGTTACTCACACTGATTGTACCATAACGCATCCATCTACCGCTGTTAATATTTTTTATAAGCGCAGTAATCAGTAAACACTGACAGCAGTAGTCACGTAAACCAAGCACAGCAGCATAGAATTTTAGAAATGCGTTGGAATCCACGTGTCGAAATCAGCATTTGACGGAATCGCATTCTATCTACTGAAACATTTGAAAAAAGTCAAACAAATCCTTAGTCAAACAATTAAATTCCGAAGATAGGAGCTCAATCTCAAAGAAATGAAAAAATCCTGAATCAAATAATTCATTCTAAAATAATAAAGAAATATTCGGAGTCAAGTATTGGAAACATAGGCTGTCACATAGAAATTTTTCAATGGAATTAGCCAACATTAGTGACATATTTAAGAAGGAAAAGCATAAAGAGAATTCTAAGGTTACTCACACTGATTATACCATAACGCATGCATCTATAACTATGGATATTTTTCATTAGCACAGTAGTCGGTAAAAACTGACAGCAGTATCCTCGTTTACCAAGCATAGCACCATAGACTTTTAGAAATGCGTTGGAATCCAAGTGTCAAAATCAGTGTTTAACAGAATTCAGTTCTAGCTACTGAAACACATCTATTCTATGCGATTTTCTTTTATTAATTATCAACATTCATTACCGCTTTGGACTCATTTTATACTTTCTGAATGCATTTCAAAATTTTGAAAATAATAAAATTCTTTGCTGATTTCTAATATTTCTGAATAAGTTTCAGAATTAAAGATAATTCATGAATCAGCTTATTTAAATTAATTAACCTTTAACCTAGCTGTACACTAAAAAAATTTCTGGTTCAAATTTCGGTAAAAAGTACTGGCACTCAGGGTGCAGGTATTTTGTATCGTAAAATCCAATTTTACTGGGAAATGTAACTGGACATGCCGTACTTTAGTAAAATCAGTACTGATAGTAAAATCATTAAAATTTATTATCAACTTATTATATTTAATGACTAATCAATGTATTGCGTTATTCTTTAAAAGCTAATAAAATCAGGATGAACATTGCATAACATTAGATATTTTTATATTTATTAAGTAATTACAATTCGTTTTTACTCAAAAATAATGAGTCGTTTATATGCGTTAAACTGTATATCACATCATACAATTTTACAATCATTATAATATCATTCCAAAGAAATACATTATGTCTGTTGAACGGTGAACTAATTCTGAATTATTGAGATAAAAAGCATGGATAGCAAATATTATGTTAAAGATGAAGAAAACCTTTTATTTTCGAAAAGCATACTGTCTTTTTACTCAGCATCTTATACGAAACTGTCAACAGTTGGCGCAGAAGTTAACTTAAAATTTAGATAGGTATTTGTTTATTCAGATTTGGGTAACATATTGGAACCCTTCTTTGATATGAGAAGTGTAAGTTTCTTTCAAAAAATGAATTATTCATGGTGAACAGCAATAAAAGATGCATCTTTTCATCTCAAAACATCTCAATTTGACATATTTTTCCTTATGAAGGAGACTCCCAGGATATGAAAAGAACTTAGAGTCGCCAAAACTTAAAGAGCTAAAGATTTCAAAGAGAAATCTCAATAGACGTATCTTGACATTTTATCTTGATGGTACTAGGCATCGTTGACATTTAGCAGAAATCACTATTCTTGCTAATCAATGCAAAATACTTACTTGCGTCGTAGTTACGTATGACAAATGTGAAACTTCCTGAATGAGTCATAAATTTTTTTTTCAGGAAAGGAAATGCTTTGGGATTTCATCAACAAGTTCACTAATGATTTTGATATAATTTTGATAAGTGCCAGGAAACAGCAATCGACACAAGTTATCTCCGTTTGTTTAAAGAGATACTTACTATTTTAACAAAACAGTAAGTGTATCGAAATGTTACAGAATTTTAAATTGAGCGCTATTTTTTTTTTTTTTTACAAAATAGAACGGAATATTTGGTATTTTCAGTTATAGTTTGCGTTTCGGAACAGTTTGCGAAAGCGTTTTCATTTATTGGAAAATAAAATGAGATTTGTTTATTTTTTAATCAAAATGAATTTGTTAGTAGGATCAGGTTAGTAGGTAATCAAAATGGATTTGTTAGTTTTAGAGTTTTATGGTGAACAACCTCTTGTCAAAATATGTGATATTAGAATCAAATTTCAATGTTTAGGATAAAAACATTATAGAAAATCTTATTCTATTATTAAAATTCAAGTTGAATATTTTTTAAAGTATTAAGGGTTAAATCTCATAAGATTGTTATGCATTTACTAATATAATGATTATGCATATAAAAATAATATATTTAGGTTACCATACTTAGAGTTTTATATTTACATTAAAAGTTTTTATTGGCAATAACATATAGGTAACTTAAGTTAATATGAACCTAAAACTTGTAAAGCAAAATTCAATATATTTCTTTTTAAATTTAAATAACGAACTGGCTAGTATAATGAGTTCGATTTGTAACATAGTTCCCTAGTTTATCATAAATTCCTCATTGAAGTTTTTATTATATTTATTTTCTAGTTAAGCATTTTTCGTGAATATTTTTACTATCAACAGATTTCCACTTTTATTTTTTAACAGGATAACACCATTTTTTAATTAAATACTTCTGAATTTTACATTGAATTTACCGACCAGGTGGCCGAGTCGTTAGCGTGTCTGACTGCGGAGCCATTGGTCGCGGGTTCAAATCCTGCTCAGGGCATGGATGTTTCTTTCTATGTCCTTTCCTCTTTGTGTGAATGTGACCTGCCCTATAAACGGGATTGTGGTTGTGTGACGTGGGCGACGCTGCTCCACCGCCGTGGCTTCGGCACAGGTGCCCATTGGTTAACGAGAAGAGAGTAGCAGTTCTAGTATTTCTGTGGCCAATGGGACAAACCCAAGTTCCCGCCATTAAAGAAAAAAACATAAAAAAACAAACATCGAATTTAGAAATTGATTTAAAAAATAATAATATTGGAATTGAAAGTAAAATGTGACAAGCATGAGAGATTTGTGCAGAAATACTATAAAAGAATGAATATTCTTAAAATGTAATCCACCATTACCAAAACAACCACAGCGATTGTTTGTTTTTATTGAAGTTTCAAAGAGAAGAACTCAAAAAAACAAATGATAATCAGCAAGTTTATTTATTAATTTTTTTTGGTTGCTTAAATCTAAATGTTAAAGTAGACCTAAAAAGAAAAACGATTTTTTTTTCATTTAAGAAAGGAAAAAAATTATGACTGCTACAATTTAAAAAAAAAATATTTCTAATTGACTATAAAGTGATTGGTGAAGGAAGTTTGTGGAAAATTAGAGAATTTATTGGGTAAGAGAATTTTATGGCGATTATGATGGGCAACAGTGATTAATTTAGGTCAAAATGATGGTATTGTTTTTAAACCATTTAAAAAACGCGACTTTATAGGAAACTTTCTTGTTTTATTCATTTTAATTCTTCTGATTCCTTTAGACTTCTTTTTCTGAAAACTGAAAAATTTAAACGCAAAAATATATTTGACACTTAATAAAATTTTAAAATAATGTTTACTGATAAATGACTTCGGGCGGAGTGCTTTCACGAGTAACTTTTATTCTTAATAAATACATCTACTTACGACATTTAAATTACAATTTTTTTATTCCTATCTTTTCCAAAGAAAATTGACATTGATTAATAAAATAAAATTTGAAAATTAATAAAAGGAATTATAAAAAAGTCTTCTAAAGTGATTATGTTGATTTTTCTTCTTTAATTACTTTAATTTTTATAATGTCAGGTTAACTTTTATTTTTATCTTTTTAATTGCCAATAATAAAATTTGTCAAAAGAATTCGGACATAACTTTATAAAAAAAGAAAGGTGATTAAAGTTAGGATATTGTTAGGCTCTTAAGAAATGCCAAAAAAGTATTTGATGTCAAAAACATTTAAGCCATTATATCTGCGTTAAAGATATTGGGTGTCAAAACCAGTTTGGACTTCAATCTATCACAATTGTTTTAAGTCCAGCGTGTCTGATGGATTGAAAAAGAACTGGAGTGATAGGCCTGAAGATTATGAGCAAATTTTTTTGTAAACTTAATTCTATAAAGAGAATTGCCAAAATGAAGTTAGAATCATAAAATTAAAGTTTCAATTGCAGAGCCTAACCGATTTATTTTTAAAATCAAAACAACTCTTTTCCTTTGTTTTCTTTTAAATATCATCACATTAAAAAAACTAAGAATGTATAAGTGATGTTAAATATTGTATGTTAATATTGTACCAGCAAAAATTTGTAATAAAGGTCTGTTCTTTGGGTAGTTTAAAAAAGGATTGAAATATAATCAATAACTTATTTCTAGTTTGAATAGTTATATGTATAAGAAAGATGAACAGAAAAATTTAAAAAATAATTTTTTTATAAATTTTACTAATGAGAATGGAAATTTCAGTGATAAGAATTATTTGAACAATCATTTTTATGTATAAAGTATAATTTTCATAAAATAATTTTTGGAACATAAAATTAAGAAATACTGATTTAGTGTTATGAAAAATGCTGCCATGTAAATAAAATTACGATTATTTATTATTTACTCTAATAAAGGTCGAATGCGGTTTTAATTGTGAGGTATGTAAGCGTCGTTATATCGTTTTAAACTGAGTAATTTAAAATGGAAACAAAATTTTAACTGAATCATGTAAGTAATTGATAGAAAAAATTCTTTTAAATATGACTAATTTAATTTTTATCCTCAGAAACTATTATAATTATTTAGTAGAAAAAAAACAAACAATTATATACAAAAATATACAAAATATACAAAAAGTGTTTTTTGACAATCATTAAAATAAAAGCATTAATAACTATATGCATGATCTTTGCATAAAATTAGTGTTAAATAAATAAATTATGTATTTGAGTGTAAAAATTTTTAATTCATAAAATATTTTCTGAGATATGAAAAGAAAAAAAAATCAAAAAGTAGTGCTGCTTTCCTCACTGAAATACTGGTTACTATTTCCCAGGTTACGGCTATCACCTCTCATATTTTGAGAACTGAAAAAAAGGTTCGTTTATCAGAGAAAGTACATTTTTTTGTTTTTAATTTTTCCAGCGTCAAATATTGTCTGCTTTAGTTGATTAGCATAGTAAAGGTCAATACTTCCGAGCATTTAAATTACATCTTCTTTAGTCTAAATTTAATCTTTAGATCAGGAGTTATTGACTTGTTCAATCTTTCAATTAGCTTACAAAAGTTACATTCCAAGCATTAGATAACGAGTTATTTTTATTTTTTTATCTAGCTTTTTAAAAAATGCATAGACTAATCTGAAAAATAACTTGGTTTCTTAAGCATTTTTATTTTACATTTTCTGAAAGTTATTTACTTATAATGCTTTCTCTTGACAAAAATAAATTGAATTTGAGTTGCTTCAGTGAGATTTACCCGGTTAAACGATATTATAATCTATCGTTTATTAAAATTGCTTATACTAATATCAAAATCAATACTTTGTAGAAAGTGTAACGTAAGGCTGATCTTGAATTTCTAAAAGAATAAAAAATGAAATAACTGAACCCATAGGTTGCTTTGTCAAGAACAGAAAAAGTTATTCCATACACTAAAATAAGTGATGAACTAAGAAAATACATTGAATGATTTTTGAGAAATAGAAAACAAAATGTTTTAATGGCAGTAAAATACGAAATCAGCAGACAAAACACATTGAATGATTTAAGAATAAAAAAAAGCATTTACATAAAAGTAAAATAATCGAAGAACTTATAAAATTCATTGAATGTTTTAAACAATAAAAAAAAGTATTTTTCTTAAAAAATAAACTAACGAAACACAAGAATTAATTTAGAAATAGAAGAACTTACATTGCAATAAAATAACAGAAGAACTTATTAAAACCATTGAATGATTTGATAATATTAGAGAAAAATGTTTTAAAAACAATAAAAATGCATCGAGTTACCAAAACACATTAAATAATTAGTTAGGTGTCGAATTTTCCATTAACTGTTATCATTGCAATATTTTTTTAAAATTTTGGAAGCCAAATAAATTAAAAGATAAACTAAAAATGAATGAATAGATAAAAATACATATATTTTTAATGTGCGTGAAAGGTTTCTCAGGTGTGCATGGTAAGTAAAGAAAAAGTGTAAAATAATTAAAAGGTAAATCAACTAACGGAGCACATTGAATGATTTACTCGAATAAATTTTTTCGTTACCTATTACTATTTGAAACCCTAATGAATTGGATAAAAAAAAATCGAAAAACATTGAATATAATTTTAAAAAAAATTTTAAATCCACGCGCGGAAGCTCTAAAAAAATTCTCCCACGTGTGCAGCAAATAAATAAACAACTTAATGGGAATATATGTAAATGCGACCAAAAGAACATCTAAGATTAGAAAGCGGTTGCGTGAAGTGCTTTATTTTTACACGTATGAGAGGATTTATTTGACATGCAAAAGCTAAGGGTTAAGAAAAGTTTGTAAAAGCGTTTTCTTAGGTAAATTCAGCAAACAACCTAGTATAAAAACTCAACTCTTGCCACACTTCTTAAAAAAAGAGGAAATAAGGGAAATTCATTCGAGTCGGCGTCAAACGATTACTTTAAAAGCTCTTACAAGTTTCAATTGTTAAACAGAATTTGTTCTTGTTTTTTAGTCAAAATAGATTCTGAAGTTTTTAAAGCTTTTGTTTTCAGAGATTTTTTTGCGCATATGTCAAACATAATTGCTTCGATCACAGTATACTAACATAAAGTTAGGAGAGCATGGATTTCGAGTAGTGCTCAAATTATTTATGTACACCAAAAAAAAAAGTTTTGCCATAAAAAATGAATGTTTTTTGAAAAAGGATGAATCCAATCTTCTCACTTTTTTTTTAAAAAAAAGGAAAACATTGCAATCGTGTTTATGCTATTTTAAAAACCACATTTTAAGACGGTTTTAATTTATTTTAATTCGTAGGGAAACATTGAAAAGTTTAGTTATTTTTATTATTATTTAAACATTAAAAACAGAAAAAAATGATTATTTTAAACAAAAGCTCATACTTTTAAAATTTAAATGAGAGAATTTAGAGAATTTATACAGGGAGTTTACTTTCTCACACCTACTTTTTTAATATTTCAATTATTTTTATTAAAAAAAAATCGAAAATCTTTTTCAAAAGTTTGAGCAAAAATCTTGTATATACAATACCACGAAAAGAGTTTTAGCTGTTTTTAAAACAAAATTTAAGAAGAAAACTAAAACGAAAAAATGATTATTGAAGAACTTAATTGTTAGAATTAGAGTAGAAGGTGGAAGGTTAAATTTCACTGATTATTATTAATAATAACCATATTTATTAATTTAACATCAATGGCAGCAATGACGAAAGAAAAAATATTGGGAATATCATTAGAAACTAAACATTTTTAAAATTACTTTTGCAAAACTTTTTTCTCCTCATTTTTCTACTTTTTTTTCATTTTTATTTGGATAATAACTATCAAAATAACGGGTTTTATTTAACGGAAAAAAGTTTAAAAAAAGAAAGAATCACTTTTGAAGATTAATGAAGTTTTTATAAAGAAAAGAAATATTTTTTATAGCCTTAATTAAATTTTTAACATATTAACTTTCCTTTTTATTAAATTCATAAATACACACTGTATGCTTGCATTACATTGTTTTCTTTGCCTTCTAAAAATACATCTTTTTTTAATTATAATTTAGAAAAAATTATATAAAAACATTTAAAATATTTACACTTTTGTTCAAAATTTTAGTATAAGTGAAAAAAATTGCAAATGTTTAAAATTACCATTAAAAATATATATTTAGGATAAATTATTATTACTCCTTATATTTTTATTATAAGTTACGTTTACTTAATAAGATATTTTCTGACATACAATCAATCAATTATAATTTGCAAAATTTTAATGATCGGAATTTTGCGTTCTAGCTTGGTGAGGAGAACGGTCAAAAGTTGAGACCCCTTAAACTTTATTTTAAATTGAATTTTGTATATTTCAACATATCTTGAGAACTTTTTAATCAAAAAAAATGTCTGTACACAACTATAAAATTTGTGCATCCGAAAAAAAAAGGATTTAATTAAATTAATCATTAATTAAATGCTTTATAATGAGCATTAATAATTAGCATGAAAAAAACAGCATTTATTTAAATGTCAATCCTGATTTATATATTGGGATCATATTTTCCAGATTGCACTGCTTCCTCTTAAAATTTTGAGGGTCTGTTTTTCAGAAAAAAAAATTATGCTTGATTTCGTAAATTAAAATGTGTACTAATTAGTTAGCATGTTTAAGATCCAGCCTTCGAACCATTAATATTGAGTCCTGATACGTAGAAATCCGATCATTAGATTAACGATTATTCCGGGTTTAATTAATTTTGCACTCTGAACAACAGTTAAAATATAACTTATCATCTCATCTTTAAATTACACGTTGACTTTAAGCATGCAAGAAAAGTCAAAATGAGATAGAGAGAGAGAGAGAGAAGGAGAGAGAAATGCAAATGCTTATTAAATTTTGCATTTATCAAAATACAGTCATTAGTTTAGAAAAACTTAATAATACATCGTCGATTTTCGTATCATGAGACAAAGATAAAGTATACTTAGTGTCAGAAAGTTTCGTGAAATATTATTATTATTTTCGCTTTGTTTAAGGAAAATGTTTTTCCTGAAACTTTGGTTTTGGAAAATAAATTTTTTCTCTGTTTTTCTTCTATTTTGAACTGCTTTTGTTCCATCTGCACAAAATAACATATGCAAAACTATTAAAAAGAAATTAGTAAAGCCTAAAAAATGTTATAAATAAATTTCTTAGTTATTTTTTAAACACTTAATCCACCTTTTAGAACTTAATATATTAATTATTTGATTAATTTTGTTTCGGAATTCAATAAAACAAAATGTTCCAAAAAAATAATAGAGATGAATAATTTCTATTAATAATAAGAATGCGATCCTTAAATTAATGTATATTTTATTTTAAACTCTAATGATAATTATACAGTGACTAGGAGGAATACAATATTATACCTTAATATTGATGTTGCATTATTACATTTTCTAAACTAGCGTTTAATTTGATAACATTTTTCTTTTTTTTTTATAAAATATTGAGCAACGTAATTGAAACTTATCTCATTCTTGAGTTCTTAATTTCCGCTTGCCAGAAAATGTTAAATATTTGCCTTCAGTAAAAAAAAAATAATATGTATCTTACGAAGATGAAACAATATTCCCAGAATATTAATTAATTTTATGTACCAAAGCCAGTGCGATCAATGTGTTTTTGTTCATAAACTATCAAATTCTACCTCTTGTATGAATGAACATGTAGTTTTGCTTAAATTATTATTCTGGTGTCCCTAATAAATTTTGCTCATATTATTACTAAATAAGCTCAAAACATAATAAAAAGTTTCGTTAGATAGATGTTTTAGTTATTTCATTATAACATACTTAATAATTGAGTGCATTGATTTTAAATATATAAAAATATTCTGGATTTTTGATAACTTATAATTAATTGCCTTTGAAACAAAAATTAAGCTTATGAAAGCATTATATAAATAATTCATGGACTAATTCATGATCAGTGTTTTGAATAAAAAGTAATGGAATTGGTTCATATAATATTCATTTCCAATGGAACTTTTTTAATGGAACTTTTTTAAATTAAAATTCCGTAAAAGCACAATATAACATAATTAAGACAATAAAAAATAGATACATTTTAAAACATTTTATTTTAATATTAGCTGAATGCCAGTTATTTATACGGGGTGAAAAATGTATGCAATACTAATTATCAGCACTGCGAAATCATGCACAAAACTGGAAGCTCTATTCCGACACAATTAATAAAGCTAAAATAAATCCATTATTTTGTAAAATTTATTATTATTTGTTGTCCTTTTTATTGGCTTTACGTTATTAGATTATGCAAAAATAGAAAAAAAATAAGTAGTTAATTTAGTCAAAATAACATTTTATTGTATTCAGTATCATTTGGCATGATGCTCGGAACCAACTCATGATAATTCAAATTTGCTGCAATAAAAAGGTTTTCACATAAAAAGAAGGTAAAAGTCTATTTCCTCTGTATTTATCCAAAAACTGCGCAGTATTGGTACAGTTAGTAGGTATAGTAGTAGGTATTGTAGGTATGTAATAAGATAATAATTTATACCTATATTAGTATGTTTGGTATTTAGTAAAACTGTACTAATTACCAGAAAACCAGTAGTTCCGCTGCCAATATTAATTAGGTATTATTGTCCTCAATAATTATATGACAAAATTTTTATGTTTCTTCTAAGGACATTAACCTTTCTCCATGAACTTTTTTTAAGTGCATTACATATTTCTTTGTTGTACAGTATGGCGTTTTTTTACTCTTCTCTTAAATGAATTATTACCTATCCCTCATTTGTTTTACTTTCTAGTTCATAGCTCAGTTTTTTTTTATTTCAATTAATACTGACATTTTTGAAGTTATACTTCTTATGCGACTTCCAACAAGGAAGCGTTAAACGTTTAACGCTACATTTTTATTGGCCGGGAAATCACTTGGTAGGATACAGTTTTCCCTCATTCATTTCCATATTGTTTTGGTTCTCACTAACATAAAAATAATAAAAGTAATAAAAATTTTGTTTTTCTATAAATATTTTTTTAGTTTGCTTTGATACACATATAATTTAATAGGGTATTATTTTTTATTTTCAAATTTAGTGGATAACCATTGTAAAAAATGAGTGAAAACAATCCCACGAACAATGCGACGGATTTAAGGTTATGTCAAAGTACGTCTCTTGTGAATATCAACTGATTGTTTCTCTTCTGAAATTACATTATGACTCATTCACATACATTATTAATACAAATACATTTTCCAGGGCGAGACATTTTCCAGGGTCCACGAGGGAAAAATGCACAATATTACCGTGATTACAGAGCACGGAAGCGAGCTTATTCCATCGTATTACNAATAGAACTAGTGATCCTTCTACGACTGCTGATTCTTCTACAATTAACGTCGCAGGTTGCGAAGTTTAACTTCTTCCGCTCGGAGGGACTCCATGCACTATTTTTTTTTTTTTTTTGGATCGGCGGCTAAAATTGTTCCTTTCACACTGTAAACAAATTTGAATTAAAATACTGTATAACTATCGGTACTTTGGGTGCCTCATTTTGAAAATCCATTTTACTGTAAAATTCATTTTACCATAAAATCCATTTTTACCCAAAAATATTATACCCCAATTTTACCGTATTTAATTAGATTGATTCGGTGATTTTACGGTATTTATAACTGCAAAAATTAAGGCTTATATGATTTTTTAGTCCCTGAAATGTTTCGATAAAAATGGATTTTATGGTAAAATACAGCGATACCCTGAGTCTAAGTACTTACTACCTTAATTAAGCATTATTCACATCAATAATAGTATAGAGTATTTTTATGGTTTCCCTAAACGGATAAGACACAATTACCCATTAAATTTGGCTTCAGTACACAACTTATTCCTTTTATTTCAATTATTACCAAAATTAATCAAAAATCATTAGCGTACATTAGGGTATGGCTAATTTTTTTTACGTTTATCTTAAACGAACTCCTCTTTCACCATTGATTCTTTATTTCGGAAAAACCTCGTTCTTTTATTTCAATTATTGTTAATTTTGAATTATTGAATTTTACAGAAACGTGGTTTACAGGCACGTGGTTTCAGATAATTTTAGAAACATCGATTTGGTGAAATATTCTGATTATGCTAAAAGGTACATGAATATTGAGTATATCTGACATGACGAATCAAAAATAACTAAAGAGAGGGTAGTAACTTTTTTTTACTAATGCGACCAGTGATATTGCTGGGCTAAACAACCAGATTTTTAAAGGTTAAACAATCATACTCCTTACTGTACTTAATGGTTAATCGAATGGGTAAACTGTTGCCGGTTATTTTACCATAAATTTCAAATAGAAATTTTAAAAATGTAGCTATAATTAAAAAAAAGGAATTTTGTTTAAAAGTATGCTTTGCTCTATGGCTGTTACATAATTTGGATTGAAACAAAAAACTGTGATTTTTGTATCAATCTAAATTATGACGGTGGTTGAACCTTCTCATGTAAAAATTTAACTTACGGTATCAAATGGGACATTTTACGAATTAAAATGCGGTATTATTTTTTGCATAGTTTTATCAAATTTTTGAAACATTTTAATTAATTTCCTTTTAAACGAACCATAAAACAATTTTAAAGGTTTATCCACTCCAAAGATTAAACATTCATATACATGGAAAATACCCTAAATAGTTATTTTGCCTATTGTTAGCAAACTATTAAATATTTTATGTTCGATCCCGATAACCGATGGGAGTGAATTTCGGTTAGTTCTCAAATGGAATTTTCTGGTGCATGCAGCGAAATCGAATTATCAGTAAATTTAGTTCAGACTACGCATCGACCAGATAAAAGTTTTAAAAAACCATTTTACCAAATCCAGCAATAGAGCATCTTAGTTTTTGAATAATTTGCAAAATGTGCTTTTTTCACCAGATATGCTTATGATAACAATACAGTTCTAAGAACCGGGGTATTTTATTAGAATAAAGAAAATACAAACTAATGCAAGTTAGTAATTTTCGATATTAGTTTGATCAAAAAAATATGATTGGTTACTTAATCTTATGAATAGTTATAACCTGTTAACATTAATTTGTTTGCATCATATTATGGCTTAACGTTGAAGTGATTTTTCTAAGAGTATATAGATTTTCATATTACTTACAATTGCCTTTTTTATTTGTCAATTAATGTCGGACCGCGGTATGACCATAAAAATCATTAAAGAATAGGATGTTTCCAAGTTTTTATGTTAAGTGTTTTGTACTGAACTATTAGTTCAGTATCGGGAATATATCACAACAAAAACAAAATAGCTTAAAATATGTTTTAAATAAAGACTTTAGCTACGTTCTTAATATGTTTGATTTCATACTAAACTTTTTATAAGGATTTATAAAAAACACAAATTTTAATATTAAAAATATTTTTTTCTGATTGATAAACAAGACTCCTTTTTTGATGGAATAATTACCAAAATTAAGGTTTACCATTTCTTTAATAAAAATACAAAAAAATCTATTTATATTTAATAATATTCTATATTTTCAAGTGATACACGTTTGCGTTATTGCCACTTTCGTTGAGAGCATTGTAATTTTCGCTGTAACATATAATGTAACATATAGTCTCACTTCATATCAGATCCCTAAAATCTCCTTGCACCTTTTTTCTCTTTCACATTCATCATTGGAGTGAATTATATCTCGGCCAAATCTGGTAGAATGCAGGTGGTAGTTACTGAGTTCCAAAATCAGTAATTCATTTAGGAAAGCGACGGTTTAACGGTTCATAAAGTAGAGATTAGTTTCAGCACTTTCTCAAAGACACTGTTATAATTTCTCGGAAAAAATGGTTAAATAGCATTTTTTAAAATTTTTATTTTACCACATGCAAACAAAATTGACAAATAACAATAAATAAGATAGTTTTCAAGCTGTTAACTGTGACAAAAACCACTTATTAAGTGCACTCATCTAATGCGGTTACACAACCAGAATTTTATCGCACCAACCTGGCCCATCTTATGAAGTCACTTAGTTTCTTGCAGCTACATACGTATTACAGTCAAAGAGCTAATCTGTTAATCCCATGATCGCCAGGGCAGGGATTCGCGTTTCAGCGATGACACAATTAAATTAACTCCATTCTATCACCTGTTTTCCTTTCACACGATTTTCCTATGTCCTGTACTCCCCAATTTGTGACCATGGACTATTAGAATGTGATACTCTCATTTACGCATGGATGAGAGCAACATAATGCTGCTCTAACATAAAAAGTCCAGTATTTTCCATTTTTTAGGTGAAACAACCACATAAACAAATTAAACTGCATCCCATGGTTCATTTGATAAAACGGAACACAACTACAACCAAGCTCAAATTCATGTTACCTAATGAAAAGCCTATCCTCAATGTCCAGTTAAATTTCTTTTCTATGTTTTTGAAACCATGCTAGCTGTAAATGGTAAAATAAACCGTACAATTTTTGAAACCATGGTCTTATAACGTCATTTTAGTCTATACAAAAATATTTTTTACGCATAAAATTTTGGATTATTGTGCAAAAAAATTAAAGCTGTTCAACATTTAAAATGACACTGCGTGTTATAAAATAAACGATATTTGCTTTTGCGTTTCTGTAATCATATCATGTTTGTTACTCTGCGCAATATTGCTTAGAACTTACAATTCAAAAACACAGTCGTAGCTTATAAGTGTTGAACGATTCATCAGAAAACAAAATCAATCGAAACTATGAATTTGAAAAAACATATCCCAAATCTCAATGTTTGCCACGTTTTTTGAACCCACTCACTATATGATCGTAATTATAATCATCGATTTAAAAAATCATATCCAAATAATTTATTAAATACATATGAAATTTAAAAAAAAAATATTTGAAATATATTTTGATTGCAGCCATTTTTTAGCAAAGTATTTCAATCTAAAAATGGTGCTAATAAAACAATTTATAAATAACGAAATAATAAAACTTGAGAATGTTTACATTTTAATAAAAGCGGATCTTTTTCTTTCGAAAAAGAGTAACGATTCATGAGAAATATAATTTTGCCCGAGGGACTATTTGTCTTCTTATTTTTTTACTTAGCTTAATAATTTTTTAAAAAAACTATATATGTCAATATTTATATCGTTATTATATTTACCTATGTTAAATGTTTTGGAAGTAACATATTTTCAAAGAACATTTTTTTATATTTTTATTGTGAGGAAATTAGCTACTTTTAATCCATTTGAAGCGTTATGTAGCTTCTTAACAAGTGTGTATTTTTTTTAAATATATCTGCAAATAACAATCTATTTAATAATTGTATACATAATAAGTTTTTTAAATTATATCAATAATTTTTTTAAACAAATAAACAATTAAAATATTCATTTTTAGAGTTTTTACCAAATGTGTGTTTTTACCTATATGCTATATAGTATTTATATTTATATTTTCATAGTGAAGAAATTAGATGCTTTTTAATTAACGGAATTTCGTATAATGTGTTAGCAATTGCATACTTTTTGTATGCATCTGGATAAAAAAAAATTATTTAATGCATGTTTACAAAATAATTTTAATAAACTGTAACAATTATTTCTTTTTTCAAAATAAGTAAATGGTTTGAAACGTTCAGGTACATTTGTATCTTTGTTTTGGCAGATGATATGTAACGTAGGAATCCTTAAAATTAGAAATCTTTATTTACGCAAACGGAATGAAAAATCTTGTTAAAAACGTGAAAAAAGTGGTTTTATTAGTAAAAAAAACTTGCCTGAAACTTCAGCATATGTGAATAGAACACCAACATAAACAAGAGCAGTGTATAAAAATATTGTTAATATTCGATCACTTCTTATAAAATAATAATTCTTAAAAAAAACTTTCCTTTAAATGTTCCTCGGTATCTCAACATTTCAGAAAATTGTTTTTAAAACAACTAATTAATTTATATTCTAATAATGAAACCAGTTATTTTCAAAGGTTTTTATGTGTTTACAGAAATTAGATATAATATTTAATTTATATTACTAACAAAGAAAATTTTTTAACTACCTTTTATGTTATATCTTTTCATAAATAATTTATAAAATGTTAGAAAGAAAGAAATTATTTGCTGAAATTTGCTTATTTTAAATGGAATATGTTTTTGGTGAAAAAAAGTAATCAAAAGTAATTATGTAAATTTAAAAACCGTCGTTAAAATTTTAAATATTCTAATTATACTTAGTATCATTATATATTCTAATTATATATTCTGATATACTTCGTAATACTTTTATCAAATTCATATCGTAACTTTTTCTCCTTATTTTATTACATATATGCTTACAACTTTATTAGCACGGATTTTAATTACTTAGAAAGTAATATAAATTAAATAAATTATTTAAAACTTCCCATGAAATTTAAACCAATCGTAAAAACGAGTTTAAAATGTCAAAATTCTCCCTTACGAGTAAATATGAGTTCCATTAAAGAATATAAATTCGTATATTTAAGTATTAAATAGCGGTACAATAAAAGTAATTTATCATTATTTGAGAAACAACAAATTTAATTCGAACATTATGCATGGATAAGCAAAAAAAAACCTTGTTAAATTTACCGAAATTTCTAAAAGGAGTGGATGCAAGAAACATTTTTCTATGTAAATACTCGTTGACATGACGCAAACAGATGCATAATGGAGCGACTTTCTTTTGAATGTCAACGTTTCGGAACGTTCAAAGTTTAAATCAATTAACTAGTTTTCAAAATTGATGTTTTTAAATTCGCTCTAAATTAATTATTGTCAAATGGATAAAGAAAAGTTTAAAAGGAATATTTATTTGATTTATTTATTTGAAAAATTTGTTATTTTATTTTTTCATGTTAGAATTTGCTTCAATTTTGTGCAGTTTTGACATTAAATGAAGTCTTCAAAGTATTTTTAACAGAAAATAATATTAATTCGACAATTTAGTTTAAAACTCTCATCACATAAAAATGAGTAAAATACTTTACGTCTTCAAAGTTAATAGGCCCTCACGCCTAATTTAATATGCAAAAGTAAAAATTTAATGTAAGGAAAAATTTCATTCTTAATTTGTAGGTAGTGAATATTTATGTCAAACTTGCTAATTTGAACTTTTCTACGAAATTAAACTTTCAAGACAATTAAAAAATTAATTTCTCCAAAATCCAAATAAAAATAAATTATTTTTATTAAATTTGGTTTTACAAATAATTGAAAGAAGCATCACATACTTACTAATATGTATAGCGAATTTTAAAAATGTAAGCATATTTAAACAGCATTAATTGGGTAAAAATGCACATTACATAAAAATTGGTTTTTTAAAAATATAATTTGTGTATTGTGCAAAATATAGAACTGCATAATTATATAGTAATTTACACTTTTTTCTATTTCACACAATAGTTTCCAAATATCTTCTGAATTTTTAAAAAAATATTTTTTTTAAACTAAAGGCATTATAATGTGAAATAAATATGACTGGAATTATATAAACTTATTTTTAATATTTTAAAAGCTGAACTGAAGTAATAATGTACAAATAAAGAACTTGCAATTAACTTTCTACTTTCTTCAAATTTAAATTAAAATCATTTAAACCTTGAAGCTAATGCTTAATATTTCTTGAGAAATTTAATGATATTCATACTAAAATTTATATCTTTGAATGTAAAACAAATTCTTTTTAAACTCTCTATGTTTGTATATTCAAAGCGTATATTTGTTTCTTTTTTCCTATTAAAAACTAATCAAAGAGATCTTTAAAAAAATAAAAGTTTAGCTGAAGGAAAAAAAATTCCCTGAATACATAAAGAAATATGTTATTTAATACGTCTAAGAAAGTTAAATTTGATGATGATATAAAATATAAAGTTATATTATAAGTATTCTTGGCGCATAAAGTATGTTTAAAAATAAAATATTAAAATATGCTTATTATTATTTTATTTTAGACGATGATAAAAAATATAAAGTTGTATTATAAGTGTTCTTGGCATATAAAGTATGTTTAAAAATAAAATACTAAAAAATGCTTATTATTATTTTATTTTGCAATTAACAATTTTTTTTACTAGTTTAGAAAAAAAATATTTAGATACATTTTTATTTCTACTTACAGATTATGGATTTCTAATACTGATTTTAAGTTGATTTTTTATTAAATATCAGTTAAATATCAATGAATAAAATGGTTTACGCCCATAAAAATAGATTTTGAGAAAAATTAGCTTCAAAGTTTGTCAATTTTCAGAAACAAGCATTCAATTGAAATCGTAAAAATAATAGGATTGCTCCTATCGATGTAATCGTAATAGGAGTGCTTTCGTTAATAGGACAATAATAGGTTAATAGGACAATAATTTCGTTAATAGGACAATATTAGAAAGCACCCTTTTCGGATATAATCATGTGAGATTATATCTTTTTTTGCCGGATTTTTATTAAAATTTTTTAATTATTTTTTAAAAATTTATTTTAATTATTTTCTTCTTCTCTTTTCATTATTCCATAATTTGTTCTCTTTATTTTTCATTATATTTTCTTCTTCGTTTTTTCTCTTCGTAAAGAATATGGTAATGTTAGCGCGAAGAAAGCACCAGGTATATCCGGAATTCCATATCTGGCAGTTCTAACAAATGTATCAAGTTTAATTTTGGCATGAGATATGACTGAGGTTGAAGGCGGTGGAGAATCTGAGAATTCTGGTATTTTCTTGACATCAAATTCGATTTTTTTAAGAATGCGCCTCTTTGCTTTCTTTTGTAACTAAAATGCTTTGATTTAGCTCGTTTTTTTTTTATTTGGAAGCTTATACTTCGACTAAAGCAAAATTCATTTTTTATCTATCAATCTTTTTAATTGACTATCCACAGACTTAATTAACTGTCCATGGAAAAATTAGATAAACATTCCTTACATTTAACAGTTGCAATGTTCGTGGTAAACGCCCTTGCAGGCATCGATGTCGAAAAATTGCTCCTTTTTTTTTTTTTTTTTTTGTGAAAACGTCAACTTTGGTCATAAACGAGGGTATTTCTTTTCGATGATTGTACGGTTTTAAAATTGTCTCCATCTCTTCATGTTCTCGTTTTATCAAAGCAATGATTCTTTTTTCAATGTAAAACTGGAACACTGAATTTCCTGACAGCAAATTCGACCCTAACTTCACTTCCTATTGCTTTTTACTGCCCGTTGTTTTCTCCGTTAATGTTTCGGTGTTGTTCAGCCGAATCCAACTGTGACATCGTAACACATCTCGTTTGGCAACAAATTACAGATAAAATATTTTGAATAACCATTAAAGGAAGACTTCACTTTATTTCTAGTTAAATACATTATTCCTATTTATTCGTCATGCGTCAGAAAGTCTAACACTGAGCTGATACACTAAGCTGCGCAACAGTTAATGGCACAATGAGCGATCTTTTGAAAGAAAGGAAGAGAGTCTTTGCGAGTGCACTTTATATTATAACAAGTCCGTTGCTGGTTTAAAAACTCATGTTTACAGTGCTTCCTAAAATGCTTTGTTGACTTTCTAATGACGCGGATATTTTTGCTATGAAAATAAATCTGCTACGTATGGCTATAATAAGAAAAAATATTGTAAAAATTGTAAATTCTATATCCTTAGAGAAAAGAAAAATATCGTAGAAAACTTTTGAAATAAATCTCTAGCAATGAGTACAGAAGGTTACAGACGTACTTTCTTCTTATACGACAAGTTATAAACATTTGAAAAATTTATTGCTTTTTGAAAAATTTTGAAATTTTAAGGCTTCTGCGAGGAAAGAAAATGGTGCATAAAAATTTTCAAGAAATTCACGAGGGTTATACTAGTCCTTTTACAATATTCGGAAGGTAGTGCTTTCTGATTTTCGAAAACTTTTTCTTCGCTCCTCCTTTTTAGGTATCCAGCGCTTTATTCATTGAAACGGTTAACGAAAAAAAAATCTATTGTAAAAAAAGAAATTTGATAAGTAAGTTTGCATCATTTATTTTCGTTGATCCACAAATCGTTACTAGCTTTTGTTATTACACTGATTTATCCACATGGGGAATGATAAGTTTGATTTTAAAAGCAAACTTTTGCCCCACTTTTTGTACAACTGGTTTAGATTGATCCAAATCATAGGCAATTACACTCGCATGTTGGAAATAGCATCTGAAATATGAAAGTTAACCGAAAAAAAGTTTAAAATCTCTTTAAGAATTAAATCAACAGGTTATTTTATTTTTATCAAGTTAGAGACAGATCATGGCATTTTTACGCAAACGTTTTATACAAAACGCAAAGATTATCTACCCAAACCTCATAAGCTTTTATCCCATTCATTCATCATGTAAAAAAATCCTACTTCATCAATTTCTTTTATTTTTAAAACTACAAATTTGCAGATGTAAAAACTATGGCATACTTAAATATTCGGTGATATATTTTGATGATAAATTTATTTAAATATGTGAAGATCAAACATTTTATAGCATAAAGTGTATATTTTACTATACTTTGAACCATACATTGAAACTCTGATTATTGTATATTATTCTATAGAAATTCCGATTATTGTATATTTTAAAAAATAATTTTTGGTTTATAAAATATAAATTAGAAAATGGTGTTTAAAAAATCTGAACGGGCTCTTGAGTATCCTGACATCTTACATTTAACAATTTTCTTTTCAACCTGAATTCCTCATTTTAAAAGCTTTTTAAGTCAACAGAATTTAATGATTTTTTTATGCTTGTAAGCTAACATAGAGAAGAAAAGTGTACAAAAGAAATTTTAAGAACTAGAATTTGTGTTTCTTATTTTTTTGTACGGATACATTTTCTAAGCTCTCTAATAATAAAATCTTAAAATAAGTTTAAAGAAAAAACAATACTGCTTGATACATAAGAAAATAGTTTTTGACATTATAAGAACAGTTTTGCTTATTATTTAATAAGTAAACATTATAAGACATTTTTGCTTATTATTTAATAAGCAAAATTTTATAATATCTGTTTTTACTATCTGTGAAAACTATATCTTGTCAAGTGAACGAATGATCCATACATTCAAATCATTTCCAAAAATATAATTTTAAGTTTTAGTCATTAATACAAATGCTAAATACATTTTGCAACAACACAACATAATGTAAGAACTTTAAATACATTACCTTCTAAACATATTAAACGTATTTGAATATAACAATAAATATTTAAGTAGAAAATATTACTATTAAATTTCAATGAACAAAGATTAAATATGGTTCCCTAGTAGGATGTTTTTCAATATTTTAGTTCATAGATAATTTTAGTTAATATTATTTACTTTTTTATCGCAAAATAAAAATTAGATGGTTTTCTGGAAGCTAAAGAATAAATTCCTTTAATAATGAGTACCTGAGTGAAAAGGTAATTACCTGGGAAATAAGTGAAAACCATAAAAGCAGAAACCAGCGGGAGACTTGCTTCCAAAACTGCACACTTAATATGATTCGCTTGAAACAGTTTTTCTTTTAAATTAAGAAAATAAAAGCTTGATATTTTAAGACTCTGGCGTTTGGTATTTTATGAAATAATTGAAATTAATAAGTTTAAAATTTGCTTCCATTAAGTTTTCGATATATTGAAGAAAAATCTTTTTCTCATAAGTTTTAACACATTTAATTGCAAAACCACAGTTACTTCAAACCTTGTTAACACTATTTCCGAAACTTTGCTACTTTTACAGTTCTCTCCTTAGTCACCATTTAGTAATTCAATATGCTAAGAATCGTAGAAAATCATTTTTGCATTTTGCCAATACCTTTTTTTTAAACATTCTTTAGACGTGTCTTCTCCATGGTTAAATTGTGATGTATAAGTGTGGCAGCGATAAAATAGATAATAGTTGAACTTAATGAATTACCCAAATTCTGTTGCAAGGCAATATGGATAATTATGATTTTCTAATCATATTGCATCATAAAATGAGCAAAAGTGGCTAAAAATGTTACAAACTAAGCAGTGCTACGACTCGTAACCATTTGGAAGAAGAGTATCTGGCTTTTTCAACAAGTCTAAGTACAGATTTTAAATGAAGTGGACACCATTTTATTTTAATTATTGCATAAATTATTTAGTCTAAGGAAAAATGAATACTTTCAAAAAGAGTAACAGAAAAAAAACTTTCCTGTTAAGGACACTGTGAAGGTAAGTACTTTTTATCGTAATTTGTTTTTACAGTACACTATATCAGTAAAACTTTTGCAATTACTAAATTGCTTGTGAATTTCTTTTATAAATTTAAAATAAATTGATATTAATTCATATCAAACTATTAGCAATCTAATCACGTCTCATATCCAAAAAGAAGGAAAGAAAACACTTCTTTTTATGTTTTTGCATATTTTTACCTATTTTTCTATAACAACTTCAATTGAATTTAAAGCAATGCCCATGCGAAGTTTCACTAATAAAAATATTCTTTGAAAATATAAAGTAATAGTTTCTAAAAGAAAGCTAAGTCCCACATTTGAATAAGAAAATATGCAAATATTTATTCTAGAAATAAAAAAGAAATTTATTATATAAAAATGTGTTTATGTAATAAACTGATTTGTGTTAGGAAATCCTTAGGAAGATTCACTGCAAATATCCCCGGAGCGACATTCAGATTAAGTTTATAGCTTGAGTTCCTTGTCTGGCATGCTTTTTCCGATGAAAAATGCATTTTATGAGATTTGAAGTGAGTGGTTTTTGTTTTTACAAAAACAAACAAGTAGAGAGTTGAAATTTTACTTGCAATTTTCAAGTAAACATATTTATCACGTAAAGTGTATGTAAAATTCTAAAAATAGTTTTGTAAAGCTATAGAAGGGGAAATATTTCATATTCGAATATGATCACCTGAAGCTTTTTCCATAAAAATGAAGAATAGCAAAGAAATTTTGTATGAAAACTTGAAGGTTCTGCAAAGTATTAAACCTAATAACTCTTTGAGATAGCCATGTTTCTATATTAAATATTCCAAACTTTGCCGAGAGGCAATTAGATAAAGAAAATTATACATACAATAACATGTAACATTATTACATTACAACGATGTAATGCGTAGCAGATTTGTCATTTTAAATTAATTTTTTTCAGAATGCATTTAAAACAAAAGCTTTAATTTGTCCAATTCAGTTTTTTTAGATAACTTAATTTAAATATTTTTTTTATAATAACTATTAAATTTGAAACAAATACAATCCGGTAGCTTAGGTTACAAGTTAAAAAACAAAACTTTAGGTAAAAATATTACGAGTCATTATTTTTTGTGTAAACTCTTCTCATGTTTTATTTTTAATAATTTAATGTTATGTTTTTGAATTCTAACAAGTTTTGAATCTATAAACAATTTATGCACTATCTCAATATCGTATTTTTGAAAATAATATTGTTATATGCTAAAAAATAACAATAGGGATTTTTTTGCTTTCTGTTCCATGAAAAATTTGGCAGATCGATACCCCAGTATCGCTGATTTTAAATAAAAATTAGCTTTTATCTACAAGCTGCAGATCTTTTTAAATTACATATTTAGTTTATTTTTTGTCGAAATTTGTTGGTTTAGAAACGCTAAGTATAACGTTGGGGCCGAAAATGTTTTGACAAACTTCTAGGAGAGTTAAGGCACAACATCAAGATTAAAATTGACTTGGAATCCATACCCGGCAATGTGGTCATGCGCCGCTAGGGGCGCTTCGTTATTTGTTTGCTTCTGAACTGGTTATATACGTGAAACATCGTTAGCCGAGGGCGAAGATATAATATGGCTTTCTATGCAATTTTAATCTTGATGATGAGCCTTAACTGCTCTATAAATCGCAGAATTTATGCCACCCCATTATATATAACGTTTTTCAACTTGTACATGAATAAAGATGGACTAAAATGTCATTTAATTAAATCTGTAACTTTAGGAACATAGTTTATTCCAGATTTGGAATCCTCACCCACAAGTTATATAATATGAATCATTTTTTAAATGCAAAAAAAATTGTATTCCAGTGCAATTTTCCAAATTATTTGGGTATGTTGAACTACCGTTTATCGTGGACTTATTGATAGGTCCATCGTTGTCCATCAGTGATATTCGACTATTCAGGAGGTTCGACTATTTTTATTTTTTCGTTTTAATGGATTTTTTTTAACTTGTGGGACTGCTGGTAAACACTAATTAATAATGCAACAAAAAAAAAACGCTTTTATGTTAATATTTAAGTTAAGAATGTAAAGCGTATTGTTAATATCATGCTTCAATAATGCTTAATATCAATAGTCTCAACCCTTTCGCGACGAATTTTTATTTTTACAACAGAACAATTTTGATAGCATAAACTATGAGTAGGGCAGCATTATGTACGGTAGTGCCATCTACATTCTGTGAATGAAAGTACCTTCAAAAATATTGGTAGGACTAGTGGGAAAGTCTTCCATTTGACAGAGAAGCGTTTCTGTCCCAAAAGATTTTATTTGAAATTTGCTTAGGACTTATGTGTCCCGTTAGGCGCGAAAGGGTTAAAGCCCATTCTTTCTACTGCTTCACTTCAAATGTCAAATTGATTTAAGAAACATTCTCTCTATTTTTTTCTTCAAATTTACGTTTTTTAAAGTGCTTCTGAAGCTTTAAAAATGTACAATTTTTATAAAGTTTCCTTCGATTTTTTGAAGTTTTCTTTTCCAAACATTTTATGTAGTTTGAATCATAATACTTAAAGTACCTTACAACTTTTTTTCACGCTACAGATTCGCTTTTAACTTTTAAGATATCATGCATGGTTTCATTGATCCATGTCTTTGTACAGTATATCTTTTTCACCAGTGAGAATGCAACACACCGTACAGTATTGAATGATGCTTCACGACTCACTTATTTAATATTTATTTCTTGGAAAGTGTCAAAAGTTGACTGTTCAAACCAGAATAAGTCGTCCATTTAAATATTTGGAATATAGAAACATTATTTTCTATTTATTTGATTGATTTAATACCTTCACGATCAAAACCCACGACAATATATGTAGATTTAATGTATGAAAAAAATATGGTGCTAATTATCCAATTATTTTTATAATGGATTTATAAAAATTGAAGAATAATGCAGTATTAAGAAATGCGGAATTATATTGTATAAAACTTATATGTCACCTCATATCCAAATTTCCATTATTTCATATAATTTATTATTGGCGTAATTTTTTTAAGATATTATCTCACACTGAGTAATAGGAAATAAAGTATATTTTAAAATTTTGTAAGAAACCATATCTCCAATAAAATACTTCATAATTCAAGAACAATCAATATGGTATATAACATTCAACTGAAGGGTATTATTTTAAAATTTAACATTCTGGTTGCTTGTCACTACTTTTATTGCTGCTTCTATTGCATAGCGTGAAAATATTACATACATGTTCCGTTATAATCAAGAATAGAATTTTAGATGGTTTATTGCATATGCGGTTATATGGCTTATTGCATATATGATGGAAGTTATTGCATACCGAAAAGTTAATAAAAGAAACTACGACTATTACTAAACTACTGCCATTAAGTAAACAAAACACAGTATTATTTTTTTCATGATTACCATTAATATTTTCTTTACGTTCAAAACTAAAAAAAGGGCAAATTTAACGCGCTAAACATTTTTCGTGTTTTTTGCTATTTTAACTATTCCTAACAATCCTAAATTTAAGTACGGGACAAGAAAATTTTTCTAACCATGATTCAAGCTCTCTATCGATAAAATCACTTTTCAGATGTTTGTCTTGTTGTTGACGTATGCCTGTTTAGGCAGAGGGGGTGCGATTGTTCTTGTTTTCCAGTGGCGCCATCCATGGCCAAGAATTCGACTTCTGCCACACCATATGTCACACCCGTTTATAGGACGGACCCATTCATACATCCATTCATTCATCCACAGATCGTAATTTTGACCTGAATCAGAGAACGATCGATCTCCAATCCAGTACCCCCAGAGGTACTAATTTGTTATGGGAACATGGAGGACTGATTTAACGACAGATTAACTCGACAGATTTAACGTGCATCAGTCACTTACTACACGGGGAGTCTTCGGCCGGCCGGGTTCGAACCCACGAACTCTCGGACATGGGTCCAGAGCCCTACCGACCAGGCTATACCGGCCTGTTTGTCTTGTTACTTCTATATAGTAATTTGGTGTTTGAGGAGGTTCTATCTATAAAACCAAAACTATAGAACGTCCATTTCTGACCCCTTATATGTGCCTTATTCACTTCACTTTTGATTTATTCTACATAACACAAAGTATATATTTCCTCTTTTTTATGTATATGTATTGTTGAGCGTGTATTGTTAAGTGGAATGCTTCGTCTTAAACAGAATGGAGAAGATACATGAAACTCTTCTCTCGCTGCAATCATGAAACAAAAATCTAGAAACAAATGTTTTCTAACTGAAACTTTTTTAACATCTGAAATCTCTGTAATTATGGTTAGTGTTTCATATTATTTTCTATGAAGTAAGTCACACAGAAGAAAAAATACTCATGAGACGTCAATACCGGGCTTTCAAAAATATACTCAATTTTATTGATTTTTATTCTCTTTAGTTCTTGCCACATTTCACAAGCAGCTTGGACACCTTTCAAAATTATCTTGCACATCATCGAAACTTTAAGGTAACCAAGTCAACTGCACACTAAGACTGTATTTAAATATTCTAATTATTCAACTTTTTCTCCAATCCTAACACCTTAAAAAGCTTTAAACATTATGTTATCCAGTCATTTTCTCCGTCTTGCGCTCGTGGAAGTACTTTGATTTCAATATTAACTTTTTTCAAGAGATGTCAGCGATATTGAGAAAGTACTTCAGGTATTAAAGTTTAATAATAATTTAAAATCTTCCCAACAGCAATTCAAATACGTAAATCACCGTACGTATGAATTCGGGGCATTTCAGCAGAGTTGACAGCAGAAGTATTAAATTTATTTTCATCTCTGTCATGATATAGGATATAAAAAAAACTCATCCCTATGTGCTGTACTACTTCCTCACGCACCCCTCGAGACATAACTTGAGTATCGCGTAATATATATATATATATATGTATATGAGCATTTTCTTTCCTATTACTAAAAATTTGGTTTCTCAGATAATAATAGTTACCTTTATGATTTTATAACCTTTTTCTACTGCCTTCTTCACTTCTTCTGATACCCAAGTACCAATCAATGATCTTTGATTTTCGTCGTGAGTGCATGGAGTCTTTTGGCTAGATTCACAGCAGGATCTACACAACGGGAACATTAACTTCCCTTGATTCCGATAAGGTAGTACAGGATGATACAATCCATGTGGTGGGAGAATTTTACACTTTATGAAACCAAAATAATTGTTAACGTCATCAAAATTATCCGTGATTATCGCTGGGTGACCAATGGGATATCTGCAACAGATAAATTATAAGCACAAAAAAAAAAACAACTAAGAATAAAGAAGAGGATATTAAAAAAAGGCTTTTGGGCTTACCTGCAATATTTATTGCACCATGGATATAGACTTGTAAAATCTATATATTTAGCACTTCCCTCGTATACAAGTTTAACTGCGTTGGTGCGACCACCAAAGAAAGCATCGCGGGGGTTAAGTCGATCAACAATTTCGTGATCTTCCAAAAAGGTTTTTAATTCTGAATTTTTCACCTTCAAATCATTAAAGTCGTGCTCCCATATTTCCTGCAAAGTATATCCTTTTTTTTTCAGTCGATCCGATATTATATTTGTTTGAGTCCTAAGCTTATTCATCGTCTCTCCAGACACAGGATTGACAGCATCGGGATCAAAACATTTCTCGCATCCGTGGTAAAAACAGCCCTGTTGATAAAGAAAAAAAATATTTGTTTAAAATCTATATTCTAATATTTCCTTAAAACATTTAATAAATGAGATCAAAGTTTAAACAAAAATAAATACTTACGTGATACTGATATATAGTATTAGTTTCAGCGCAAAAACCGTCTACCTTCAATCCATCTATAATCACTTCCCCTCGACCATTCAATGCGTGGCTAATATGTCGTCCTTCGGAAACAGAAATGAAATCTAACCATCGTATACTGTCCCGGCTATAGTTGTCACTTGCGTATCCATGAACTGGGACCATGGCGATCGTCTTCGGTGTAATATGTTGACTCCTAAAGCATGCCATACACGAAGCAGCAATTGTTACGTAGCTGNTATATATATATATATATATAAATGACAATGTGTGCCACTATGACACCGTTTATGTTTAAAGTTCCTATAGCCATTTTAATGCAAAAATATTCTAAACAAATACTTAAAGTAAAACTATCTATTCAACACTACTTAAATTATTGCTTACAGCAACCTAACCAAAATAATCTAAATAAATATTTAACGGGTTACTATTTTTTTAAATATTATTTAAGTTATAGCTTAGGATATCGTAGGAAAATGAATAATAGGTAGACTGTTGCCAACGGATAAAGAAAAACCCGAGTTTTTGGTGACACATAAGAGAAATATGTATATTGATTACGTATAAATTCTAAACTTTTTGCCCGATTGACTCTGTTTTGATTTCATTCGATTCACGAAAGAAAAATAAAATGGGGATGATATCTCTCTTTGTTTAGATAGCAATATTTAAGTTTCTTTCACTTTTCCCTCCAGCTATTACCCAACAGCTGAAGTCACTCGATTTTATTCTATTTAATAAAAGAAGGTACGTAACAGTTCACCCTTTTTTGACATTTTTCGTCTGATTTTCTGGATACGTTTTTATGTATTATTAAGAACTTGAAAATTCTTTTAAACAATTACGAAAATTAAAATTTGAAAATCAATATAATTAAAAATACAGTCATTTAAAAAGTTCTTGCCTATTACGTGATTAAAAACATCATTCGCTTCAAAAACTTACAACTCAGAAATAACAGTCGGCCTATTTCGAGAACTCAAAAATAGGCACCCATTGTCAAGACTTGTCAAATGTGAATGAGAAGAAACAAAAATGACTTGAAATAAAACGCAAAGCTGTTAACAACATTTTTTTTTCACTCTCTCTCGGCTATTATGGTTTCTTCAAGTTTTGTTTCTCACCTTTGTTTTTCTATTTTTCGTTGGCAACTTAACGTTCTCATTTCAAATCACTATTGTTTCTTCTCATTGAAGTCCGACAAAAGTCTTGAAAATGGGCGCCTATTTTTGAGCGCTTAAACATGTCGACTGTTATTTCCTATTTGTAATTTTTTGAAGCGAATCTTCTCCCATTTCAGTTTTTTTGGGATTATTTATTAAAATGAGTTTTTACCTGTTATACTTTCGACAAGATAATCGTGAGATTGTATATTTAAAAAGAAATACTATAGATTAAAATATATTGATTACATACTTTTAATTTATAGCATAAATTTAATTTTATCTCTCATAAAACAACTAAAACTTGTTTACAAATTAGTTGAATTCAGAGAAATAATTTTATTCAATGATGTGATTCACTCCAACCATGCATTAAAATTAATAACAGTTTCTGGTAAATGCAAATTACGTTATTAGATGTTAATCTCACTATTTAATTACTTTTATTGCTGTCAGGAAATGCAGTAACTAATTTTGAATTACAGTTTTACGCGTCATCTGTTCTGTATCCACTTTCTACGCAAGTCAATGTTGATTGCCCGAATACGATGTCAGGAAAGAATTCTAACTATACAATTTCATTTGACATAACATCTCTCTAGATGTAATTTAAATGTAGGAAATCTAGTTATTGTGTTAAGAGTGTATTATTGTGTTAAGAAATGTAGTTATTGTGTTTCACGTATTTCGTAGAAAGATAGTTTTAAGTAATAAAATATTGTAAAATATATAATATTATTGCAAAACGTTTTAATAATGAAGGTACAAAAGTTTATAAAATTAATTTTAAAAAAATTTAGAAATAAATTACCAATAAGCGTTCTCAGCTATGATAGGGGAGAATGAGATCAATTGTAACAGGGTACGATTGTAACAGAGCAAAAATTTCGAGTGTCGGGTTCTAGATTTGGTTCCTAGGTGGCGCACAAGGTGTATCGAACTTGATACACCTTGTATTCACTTTAATAAATCTACGTGTACACCCCTGCTGGCAACCATTTTTATGTACTTTTGAAAGAGTTACATCTCTAAAGATATTTCCACGCTACGTAAGTACTTTTTTTGGTATTAGAATATTATATATTGTAACAAAGTAATTTTGTTTAAACAAATAAAAATTAGTAACCGAATATGTAAGTGGACACCTTAATTAACATTTAAAAAAAAAGATTAGTTTTGTTAATTAACTAGCATTGATTTTAACAAATGAAGCTGAAATGGCGTCTTGGGGACGATTGTAATAGTAAGTAAAGGGACGATTGTAACAGCTGAAAATAAATAATCTTATGTTTACAAATCATTTCTGAACTCTTTAAGAACCACCAATAGTTTCTTATATCATTTATATTATGTTGCATGTGCATTATTTTATTTGTCACCTTTCACAGCATAAATTAAAATTTTTACCCCCTTAAAGTTAAAAGTTTAACCCTTTAGGTCTCTTCTCCTTATTATTTTTACTCCTAAAATATCACTACTATTTTGATCAATAAAAAAAATACATCACAACTATGATAATATGTATAATTAACTATGTTTTAGTTGAATTTATGAACTGTTACAATTGACCCCGTAAGTGGGGACAATTGTAACAAGTGCACGACTGTCAAAAATTGTTAATAACTAATATAATAACATTTAAAATAAGGTATTTATTTTTTTTTTCTAGTAGAGGATAGTCTACTTTACTCGTCTGTCAATTAATACTAATAATATATTGGATTTTTTGTTAGTTAAAAATGGTTAAGTAAAAAATGTTACATTTGACCCCACTCTTCCCTACCGCTTTTCGTTGCAATGATTATTCAAATAATCTTTTTCTACGTCGACTTTACTTTCTCTGATAATTACTGTCAACAATTGCATTAAAATACGTTGCATTTCCAAAAAAAGCTGTTTTATCGCAGTTTAATGTTTTAGAAAACAATGTTTAGCCTACTGTTTCAAGCTATTTCTGGGAAACAAGCTTTTTCTGGTCCTGTTTAAATGCAATTTTCTTTAATATTGAAAAAAAAGGATAAAGTTAACATAAATTTTAAATGATTTAGATAAATAGAAAAACAGTTTTAAATGCTCATGAACAGCCAAACTTGTAACAGACAGGCGCTACTAACTGCGTTTGATGGCATTTAACTTAGATGGTTAGTTGGGTTGCGAATTAATTCTCAATTCCTGTGATGTGTCTTTACCTCTTCTTTGTTTAAGATCCCGCTGTACTGAAACTCCAGGTATTTACGTTTCATTTAACAAATTAGTATATTCATGGTTCTTCATTTTATCAATTATCGATGTAAACATTACTTAATAAATAGATCATAGCAACTGTTTAATAATAAGTTTGAATTAAGTAATAGTTTTTGAAGTAAAATAATTATTTCATACATAATTCGATCTGAAAAAGATAGTTATTCTAGTTCAAAATGCAAATTTTCTTTAGAAAAAAACAAACTTTCCAAAGAATATTAAACAGTTGAATTCTAGAATATATTAACTAACTTGCAATTGAATTTTAAGAAAGATAGCAAGATAATGTAAACTTTCAGTCCAAGTTCCTTCCCAATACTTGAAATTCGATTTGAATAAGCATTGTTATGTGATATTCTTATTAGACATTGTAAATTACGTAAATTTGAGGCATGCATCTCAATAAACGAAAATATCCGATTATGCTTTGCTGTTATTGATGCAAAATGCATATCGGTAATTTCAAATTATGTTTGTAGGAAACTAATACATTATGCATGATATATATGCTAAGAGAATTTATTTCTAATAAAAATCGATTTTTGAACAGAATTCTTACAAAGTAAAGACATTGCATGAATTTTATAGTTGCATTATTCTCTTGCATTTTTTTTAGAAAAAAAACCGATCCGGAATTTTTAGAGAATTAAAAACTGCGTTTTTCATTTCGTTTGATAGGCAATGCTTCTGTGATATTCAGTGATATTATCATTTTCTAGACAATTCTATTTAACTTTTATTGAATTAAACAATACTGTTACATGAATGATGTGTTAATCGTAAAAATACCATTGATAAATTTTCAAAATTATATAAGGTATCCAAAAATATTTAGAATCCAATATTTAAACAATGCATTTGTAAAAATTTGCAAACACCCTTCCTTACAATTGTAATAAGCTTAAGTATATTTTCTAAGCAAATTAATGCATCTGTTTTTATTTTACTATTATGGACAACTGTATTCTTCGAAAACTATCTTTCAATATTCTTAAGAGCTGTGCAGAATCGGTATATAACTAAACGAAATAGATACAGTTCTAGATTTAAAAGTAAGTTAAAGTGGAAAAAAATTACTATATTCGATTATTTTGAAGTATATCAAAAGATTTGGAGATTTCCTTCTTGTACCTCTCATTGGTGTTTAACTACTGTTCATTAATCAATCAATAATTATCTTACTGAGAGAAAAAGTATGGTCAAAACGATCAGAATATGATAAAATTTAGCTTGTTTCTGGCAGTAGGGGAACACCGAAAAAAACGTTAAGTTTTACTGAAGCTCTATGTCAATATTTGTAGTAAAATTAACTATAAAAAGTTATTTTATTACAATTCTGTTTGGTAGTAAATGTTAAGAAATTTGGTAATTTTATCATGATTCCGTACACTCTAAAAACTGTACCTCTGATTTCAGAGGCACATTTGAATCATTTGTGCCTCTGAATTTTAAGGGCACAACGTACCTTTAAAAATGAAAGGCACAATGTAAATCTGATTTCAGAGGCACATTTGGATCGTTTGTGCCTCTGAATTTTAAGGGCACACCGTATCTTTAAAAATGAAAGGCACAATGTGCCTCTGATTTCAGAGGCAAAATCAGATGTACCTCTTAACTTGGAAGGTACATTGTACCTTAGATTTTGCTTTTATGTACCGCTCATTGAAACAAGCATTTAGTGGTACCAAAACCTGTNATGGAAAAACCATTTCATCGCTAAAATTTACTTTTCAGCATTGTGTTTACACTAAATTTGCGATAAGAATTATTTTTACGGTAAACCGTTACCATACAAATGGAAAAACTACCAAATAAGTGGTTTAAGTACCATATACTTTCGTTTTATTACCAGAAGTATGGTTCTTTTTTTTACCAGAAATATCATTACCATACCTGTAAGATAATTTTACCAGAAATATTTTCACTGTGCAAGATATCCCTGTATTAATATTTTAAATTCAGCAAACAAAATTAGGAAATCAAGCAGCTTCCTTATTAATGCTTTTTATTCAGTGAGTAGTAAACCTGTTTTTCTATATATTTAATTATTAAAATTTCTCTCAATGTTCATAAAACGTCTAAAGTCTTACAGAATTTTTTTAATAGTTCGATACGAATATTTATTTGAATTTTTATATTTACTTTCATATTTATATTTGAATATTTATTCTTTCATAAAGAATATTATTCAATGTTTTATTAATGAAGAAAAACAAAGTACTGGTCATTTGTGAACTTCTTATTTATCGTTATAGAATACGTAAGTCTCTCTCTGTTTAATCCCGTCTAAAAAATTTAATGAAAAGATCTTTCAAATGATCTTTCCTAAGTTTTTTAATTTTCGTTTCACTCTAAATAGAGATTTCTCTAAATTGAGCAAAAATGTTCCAAACAGCTCCGCAGCAAATAATAGTCAAATTTAAGAACACGCGTATTCAAAATTGAAACAGCATTAACCTCATAATTTAGCAAAGTGCACGATTTCAACAGTGATGCGGGGAGGGGTGCGAGAGAGACATTCGGTGTTTTCCTATAGGATTCGAATCTCTAGACATTCCAGGGTTCACAGTACTACCATAGTTGTCCTGAGAGAAATAAGAGCCTGTAGTAGACACTGCAATAAGTATAAATAAATAAAAAAAATTCAATGTAATTGAAAAGAATTAAAAATAGCTACAATTTAGAAAATATGGTCCCGATTGTTTAATCAAGACATCATTAATTTTAAGTTCACTTTTTGTTATGTCGCTAAATCTTAAAAACTTTGAAACAAGCAGAATATATAAAGCTACCTAACCTTCACAGGACTAGGGTGAACAACTATAGTTGTAAGAGCATCCTACAATGAACCTGGACATCCATGGCAGGAGCCTTGCCGACAACCTTTTCTCACATATTTTTCCCTCCACGTTACTTTTAAAACTATATATTTTGCTCTAAAATGAGTATAAAATGCCTCAATTTTGAATACAAGAGGTTTTAAAATTCGATTATAGCTTGTTTCCGAGCTATTTTGATATATTTTAATCACTTTTGAGAGCTCTTTTTTTGCAGTGTTTTTCAGAACTTTCACAACTGTATTTATGGATATAGAATTTGAATATAATGAAGGAACGGAAAGAAGAATGTATTTGGGCTATGAATATATACTGTACGGAATTTGTGAACAAGCATTTTTTTATTACCGAGTGCACCAGTTATTAAATATAAAGTAAAAGAAAATATTATGACAATGATGCTTTTATAAGTGAATGTTTGGAGAAAAAAATTGTTTACTGCTTTAGAAATAAAGAGGAAGTAATGTTTTATTCAGAAAAAAGTTTTTATATAAACAAATATAGCAGCTGTGTTACAAAAAAAAAGAGTCACAAATGATTGGTGAGTCTTATTTTTTTAAAACATTTTTTACTACTCCATGGATTATCGACATTTTCTGAGTTCCTGTAACAAGTGATACATCACTGCCTTTGTATGTTATTTTCAACTCGATACTTTGCTTTTCACACTTTATTTTTCAGTTTCAATCATCAAATAATCTGGATTATTTCTTCTCTAACAAACATTAAAACACCTTTGCTAAAACTTCCAATAACTATTTATTCCCCTTTATTCCCCTATTATAATATTAATTCGTGTATCTTAAATAACTTTGCTTCCTGTTATCTCACTTAAACTCGGGGTAAGATGTATCACAAGTTGAATTTTTCACCTATATGCATCTGCCCAATAATATATACCAGTACTTGATCTGTAGGAATTACGTGAGTCACACCAAACTTACATGAAAAGTAAAGGGATGTAAGCTCTGCAAATGATTAAACTATTTCGAACTACAAACTAATTGTGCAGGTTATTTAATTCTGCAATCGGTAATATGGGAAAGTCGTTTAATTCGATTCCACAAAGAGTAAGAATTTATGATAAAATTACTTAATTTCAAGATAATGGCATTTCTTTTTAAAATGAATAAAAAATAAAAATAAATTAAAAAAAACATAATTCAGGTAAATATATGGTACTTAAACCATTTATTTTGTAATATTTCTGTTCATATAATAACGCTTTTTAGAAATTCTAGTTCCCAATATTATAGACCTTACTATCACACATTTAGTAAAAATATACGTAACTGAATTTTATTCTTTACGTTAATATGATTAAAATTGGTTTTCAGTTTTTATTTATTTATTTCATTAGTTTATTCACAGATACTAATTCTGTTTATTTACTTGAAATTCCACCAAAAGATATTCGTTCATTTAGAGTTCCATGCCCGTAACAAATTGGTCACTGTTCTAAAGTAGGATAATAAAATCAGCAAACTGTACCGTATACATATTTTATCACATATTATAAAACTATTTTTTATTGTTAATTCTATCAAAATCATTACCAAAGCATGTCAGTAAAAATTGCCGAGCTTTTTGGTATTCCCATAGAATCAAAAACATGATGAATGAAATTTTACCTTATTCTGATAGTTTTAACCACATTTTTTTCTTTGCGTGGCAATTTCTTCATGGTGTTGCATTTTCACTAACTTTAGAGTATGTGAAGAAGAAAACATCTTTTTAACTTTTTTTTTCTAAAATTAAGTTCCAGTCATGTTTTTATTAATATTTATGAATTCCAGAAGATAGTTTTTAATTGAAAATATTTTTTTTGTTTTCAGTTCAAAATTCCCTGTAAAGGATTTTTGACTCCTGCATTTTCCATTTTTTTATACATCAAAGTTTTTATAAGCCCTTCTGACTATATTAGTTACTTTTTAGGCATAAAAACTTTATTTTATTTATTATACTTTAACTAAAGTTTTCTTTTGAATAAAAAACAAGATAAAACCTTCTAACAACTAGCTTACAAAGCTTCTAAACTAATTTCACAGTTTATCAGTCTTCAAAAACTTTTTGGTTTACTTAGAACATTAAAAAAAATTATTTTATTCTTTCAGAAATAAACAAAAACTTATAAGTTACATTTAAAACAAGATAAAACTATCGTTCAAAAAGCAACTGTTGTTTAAAATTAGACTACCCATTAAACTACCTGACAGAACAACGAGGCAAAATATTCAATCACTTTAGCATTACATCCATCATCATTTGTGCGTAAATATTTCAAGCGAAGGTGAAAATGACTTTAAAATCCGAAACTGAATAATTTAGATGTGTATTAAATTTTAATGGATAAAGTACGTTCTAAATAAAACTTAATTCTAAAGTTATCAGAAACATTTAACTTCTTATTTTGCCACAGATACGTCAAAGTTTTATCTAATAGGCTATTGCACAAAATTTTGGAAGTTCTCTCAAGTGAAAAAGCAGAATATTTTGAAAGTAAGAATGTTTTTTTTTAATAAAACTATTCAATATAAACAAATTTAAGATGTAAAAATTTCCTTTTATGATGGAAAATGTCGTAATAATTAAATTGATATGTTGTAAGAAGTACTTGATAATAAACTATTATTGCTAAGCATGTCATTTTTCAGCAATATACTGCATATTACTGTGAAATGTTGAGAAAACCTATATATATATATATAAACCCGTAACGGGTAATATGAAAACTCAAATTCCGCACAAAACTAATTCTAAAAAATCAACAACTTTCTGGTGTTCTAATTTTATCGTCTGCTTTTATTATTTGTATTTCGTCATAAAATATTTCATTGATGTGCGCATGCGCTTCTTCTCCGTTACATCGTACCGAAGAAAAA
>NC_092206.1:46133409-46146332 GCF_043381705.1 Parasteatoda tepidariorum
TTAAGAAAAACAATAAGTTTATTCTTTGTTTTATTCTTCATTTTGAACTTATATATATATATATATATATATACATAATACAGTATTATATTTCTGATTCTTCAAGTATTTTAGCGTAATGGTAATTTTAAATGTTGATAAAGATTTTTTTCCTTCCGTAATTAACCAGCGTTTTGTTAAGAGGATCCAAATTTTAACAAATATACAAACCACTTTTAAGCATGCAAAAAATATAGAATATCAAATACAATGAGACAAATAGTAGCAGAAATTTTTTTAAAGACTCTGAAAGTGACGAATAAGTCCATTTTTACTTGCGCAAAAAAATTTTACAGTGAAATTGGAAATTTCATGGTTTGAAAAATACTTCTGAGATTAACTATTTAGTTATTCCTTTAGATTTAAAAATCTTTAGGAAAAGCAATAGTGGCTTAGGGAATAGAGCGTTTGCCTTCTATTGAGCCGGGTTCAAATCCCAGGGATGGCTGGGATTTGAGCTAAGGCTTTCACTGACCATAGTGGTGATGTCAAATATCCTCAATGAGCCACGATGGCTCATGAGATAGAGCGTTTGCCTTCCAATGAGAAGATCCGGGTTCGCATCCCAGAAATGACTGGTCGATGAGAATTCCGCATCCAGCTTGCACTAACCACAGTGCTGACGAGAAATATAATCAGTGGTAGACTGATCATGGGTTATAGTCCCCTTGCCGTCTGGCTAACCATGGGAGGTTTTCCTCTCCATGTCGGGCAAATGCGGTTGTCAGTCCCATTAAAAAGTTCTCCACGAAGGCAAATTTCTCCCAATACTTGGTCCAGGAGTCCCCTTGATGACTGGATTGGATTCAAATTTACAAGGTAATGGAGATGAACATTAGTCGTAGTAAATCCAAAAAGTTGGGTCGGCTGTTTAACGATGGTTATAAAACTGTAAAATTATAAAAAGAAATATAAAAAATATCCTCAGTGTTTGACGGATCAAAAGTCAGAGTCTCTTTGTCATCAGGTTTACTATGAGAGGTTTAACTGACAGTTAATTCCATCAAAAAGTCCTCCAGAAAAGTACATTTCTACCTACACTTGATTTAGGAATTCCCTTACTTTCTGGATTTAGTTTAAAATTACAAGGCTACGGAGTTAAACATTAGTAGTCGTAAACCCACAAAATATATGAATAAAATATAAAATATCTTTAGAATAAGTGATTTTTAAGCCGCAAATAAAGAATATTAGATAACTGCAATCTAATCTAGATATAACACTTAAATTTTGACTTCTTTAATTTTTATCTGAATTCTAAAAGGATTTTATCAACAAATTGCAAGTATTTAAACCATTTTGTGTACAATAATTGCAGTCTGACTTGTTATGAGAAACAATTAAATTAATTAATTACATTTTTGTTTTACATTATTTTTCAAAAATTGAAAAAAAATGAATATGAATATAGTAATTCTTATAATTCTGTGTCTTAATAAAATATTAGTAATTTACTTTAACTTCTTATATAAGTATTTCTATAGGTTAATCCTTTTCAGAAAAATAGCAAAACAAAAAATAAATGTTCGTGGATTTAAGAATTGATAAGTGATTTTTTTTGATAAACTAGACCTTTTTTAATTCCAAACACTGCCTTAGTTTAACCTAAAATATTTTGAAATATACAACAAGATGTGATAAAAATACATGAAAATATTAAAAAAAATTGTTTTTTTGTGTATTGGAAACTTTTAAAACTTTTTGAAATATTTTCTTGAGATAAAGCCGAAATTTTTAAAGTTACGGAAATTTCAGAGCATGAATTTTTTTTTATCGTTGCAGAAAAAAATTATTAGTTTTTAAACTTCAAACCATTAATATGCCACTTCCATTTTCTTAATACCTAATAGTTCTTTTCAAAAAACAAAACCCAGTTTTATTTTTTTCTTCAAAAAAGTACCATTCATTAATATAAATTTTCCGGTTGAAAACGTTGTAACTCTTTCTTCTCTGTGAGAATCGTTTCTTTGAAGGCAATTTATTCGATGCTTTGGCGAGATCATAAGAATCTTATTGTTCGAATCCTTTTATCCGTTAGAGCCTCGAAGCAATAGTTGGGATTTAAGGTCAGAGAGTAACCTGACCCTGGAGCTTTTATTTCCTAAGAGAATCTCAAGTTTTATTTGAGGGGGAATTTTCATGAGTGTTAGCGAGGAAAAAAAAATCTATCTCACCGTATACTACAGAAATATTTCAACTTTACGTGCTTGCTTGAGAATTCAATGAACAAAGGGGAGGAAATAAATGAAAATAAAGTTGAGGGACTAGAGGTAATCCACGTTTTATAGAAACGCAAAGCAATTGTTGTATAAAAATTTGACGTGCATACAAGATTTACAATGCCGAACTTACTATTTATTTGAGTTAAAATGCATTACTTTACTTTTTTTTCAAAAAGGATAGGGTGGGATATCAGTGGCGTACTTTTCAAAGATTCAAAATGATCCTTGATGGCTCAGGGGATACAGCGTTTGCCTTCCAGTGAGGTGACCCGGGTTCGATTCCCAGCGAAGGCTGGTCGATACGAATTTACATCCGGCTTGTACCAACCACAGTGCTGACGAGAAATATCCTCAGTTGTAAACGGATCATGAGTCCAGAGTCCCTCTGCCATCAGACTAACCGTAGAAGGTTCTCATGGTCTTCCTCTCCATGTTAAGCAAATGCGGGTTAGTTTCATTAAAGAAGGCCTCCAAGAAGGCAGATTATTTTGAATACTTGATATCAGGAATTCCCTTGTCTTCTGGATTGGGTTCAAAATTACAAGGCTACGGAGTTAAACAATAGTAGTCGTGAACACAAAAATTGGGTCGACTGTTCAACGATGGTTATATACAAAAGATTCAATGTCGATTTTCATTGATAATATTTAGGTAATTTAATTAGTTTTTAATGCTTTACGTTGATCAATTAATTCAGAGAACAAATAGCATTAGCAAAATTAAATAAAGTTTAAGGACTTCTTGCAGTTAAATTTGTACATATTTAAAACTTTCCAATTGAAATCCGTAGAATTAGGCATCTTTTACATCAGTCTGATAAGTCAGCTATCCAATTATTAGTCAATAGTTAAACGGATAGGTTAACTCTTCATTATATTAAATAAAAAGTGCAGCTGATGTCTTACTTTACCAATCGAACGGTGCAACAAGTGCCTCATAATAACAGTCGAATATATCAGTCAATATCTCATAATATCAATCAAACTTTGTCACCAATATCTCATAATATTAATCAATTTTGTAGCTATTATCATATAATGTCTGTCGAATAGTTAAACTAACATCTTATATTTGATTGCTTGTTGAAACTTGTAGGTATTTCAACTCGTACATGTTTTATCAGCAATCACTAGATTTATATATTGAATTTTTTTAATATTGAGTTTCTGAAATCTCTAGTGTGAATAACTTTCTTTCTTCAATTGTGAAAAATATTCTAAAAATTTATAAAAACGGTAATTAAAATTACATCACAGCAACCATGCCTGGTTTTCTGGTAATAAAAAAAGCTTTTTTAATCGCTGTTAATGATTCACAAAATATCTGATAGAAAGTCTAGGTCAGAAAACTGTTGTAAACCTAAATAGAGATATAAATCTTTAAATTAATATATTTTGGTAAAAAAGTTAAATTTTTTTAAAAAATCAAACAGTCATTTTTCAAACATGCACATCTCGAATTTATTTAATTATAAATTTATATTTTTAATAGAAATATTTCGAAACTCTAATTACTATTAACCATTGCAGTTTAGATCAAATGTATTCCTTAATTAAATATTACAAAACAATACCGTCACTACTATTTATAAATATTAAAAAGTGATACAAATTATTAAAAAAAAACATTTCGACATAAATATTTCGACACAAAATATAAGACTCATGAATAATTTAAGTATTCATATATTCACTTATTTTCCATAACTACGGAGAAGTTCTATCAGTAGTGTAAGGTATCGAAAATGCAAACTATATAATTTAAAGTACTTGAAAGTGTATGCAAAATTATTTTGAATTTTAATGTCCAAAATAATAAGCAAACTCTAAACTCATGTTTATATATCATTACTATTACTATTATGAGTAATTAGCATCTTTTATCTATTCCGAAATCTTCTAAAACATCAAACATTTAAGTCAATGAATTTGAGATACTTTTGAATTCATGATGAAGCTCCATGTTTATGCATAAACTGCCTAAAGTCAGATGGTTAAAAGGAGAGAATGAAATTATGACTGCCGGATATATGAAGGCAATGATAGGAGAAACTTTATATCAAAAATCTTCAAATCAGTAAAAGCAACATTTATGATGCATTAAAATTTAAATACCCTATTGAAAGTGCTCTGCAAGATATATGCTAATGATTTGTAGAAAAGTGTTAGAAAACTAGCAAATTTGTTTTAGAATGTTTAGTGGATGTAAAAAATCTGAATACATGTTACCTCATACAATCACAAAATGATTTAAAAAAATTAAGAAAAAGGCAAAATAATTGAAAATAACATTTAAAATAATAATAAGTCAAAATAGAAAAACTCTAAAAGCAGCTAAAACCAAATTTGTATTATTTAAACAATTTGGAAAGTTCGAAACACAAATTAAGCAAAAAAAGAAGAATTTTTAAAGTTATGTATGCCAGTAAAATTCCTGCAGTGGACTGATGGTTCCCAGTAGAGCACAGGAGTCAAGTATCACTGGCTGCGGTCAGTAAGCGGGTGGATAACCATTTTGAGTAGCCGGTGGAGGAACCAAGTCTGCGTGGTCTCGGTCCCCGTTAAACTGTTCTACCATTAAGTGCTCGACTTCGCGCGCAGGTGGTCGGGCTACCAAAACAGGGAAGTCATCCCCTCTGCAGAGAATCAAAATCGCAATGGCATGTCTTCGGATCATCCTCAGGGATATTTCCCAGACCGTCGCCTATAGCCAATTTTGCAAATCTAGTGCGATGCAAATGAAGTACCTACTCATGTTAGCAAAAACGGTACTTCATCAGGGGGCACAATGTCTGCTAACACACAGAAACCTTTCTGTTGTCACTGTTATTGCCTCATTCGCAAAAGTTAACTCATAAATTTTTATATAAATTTTCAACGCTGTAAGAAAAGTAATTCTATGATTTGATGCGTGGAAAAATATTTTAGACTCAGAAATCTACGATGTAAAGAAAAACAACAGCATGGAAATCTTGTGTGATTTAATTATGAAGTTGCTAATTTTTTTTAATAAAAATGCGCTATATATTTCAATAGTTTATGATTTATTCTACAACTTTTATGACATGATCGTAGAAGAAAGTAGGTTGCTGTTTTAAATTTCTGCTTGTAATTTCAAATTAATTGCATAATGAAGGAATTTAAAGTATTTCTCAAGATGACATGCTCATTATGCACTGACTCATATATTTTTCCATACTTAAAGTTACTTCTGTTTAATCAGTTTAATTCGATAATTATTAAATATTTAATATCTAAGTAGCATCAACATGGTTCTTGATCCTTTTTGCACCTTATGTGATCTCCAGGAAGAGATGGATTTCTCACACCTGTTAAGATGCCCTTCTCTTCTCCGGACATGAATCTTGGAGCGCTACTGGATAGCTCACTCTTAATTATAGATTTACTGTTATCTTTTTGATATTCAATTGTCTTTCAATGTGCCATTGGAAGTTAAAAAAAATCATTACATAGCAATACAATAAATAATGATTAATAATGATAAATATAGGTTAATAAAATTAAATATAAGTTAATAAAAATAAATATTAAAGTTACTTAAATATTCCTTACCGCCATTGTGGAACGAGTTTGAATTGTTTGGTTTTCCCAATGCCCACCCGGAATTTGGTTTTCCTGATTCGGGTATCACAAGGGCAGATTCTGTTGACCGCTGTCTCAGGAGCGCTATATTAAGTGGGTCAACGTTATTCCTCCAATAAGAAGGACATATAGTACAGAGAAGAAAAGAAAAGAACATCCATGCCTTATAAAAATTCGACCCATGGACCTTTCTGACTTGAGATCAGCTTCCTGATCACCATACAGCCGGTCGGCTAATTTGAATTCTTGCATAAATATTTTCGAATGTCTATTAGATTTTTAAAATTCTGAATAGTTTCAATATTTGGTTTAAGACTTACTTTTGTTATATATTCCATGAAAAAAGTTATTATTACTGATTGAAAAAAAGAGAATTATTAACCAGCCTGTTCATAGTAGGATTTTTTTAATAACCAAAATAACTTTTTAATAACTAAAATTAATAAAACAGAAATTCAACAAAATGACATTTAAGAAAAAAACATATGTATTATTTATGTGTATATATATGTATAATTAACTTACTTTGAGTAAAAGGATTGAACTTGCACATGAATTCACCAAGAGCAAATACTGGATATGTAAGAGTGTTAATAAAATGAGGTCCCATGCAAAATATGCATATCAGTGCATCTGCAACAGCCAAGTTTGCAACATAATAGTTTATAGTTGTCCGCATAGATCTATTTAGAGCAACAGTCAGAATGATACTAATGTTTCCAAGTATTCCGCCCAAGATAATAAATACGTAAGCTACAATCTTAAAATAGTCCGTGACAATCAACGTCTTGAAGATGTATGGTTCTCGAAAGTATGTATGGTTCTCATAACTTGGTAGCGGCATATTCTTAAATGATTGAAGATCTTCTTCGCATAAAGTGTCGTTTAGCGACATGTTTTCTATTTCTGCTTAACTGTTCTTGAAATAAATAATCTTTATTTCTTTTTAACCAGACCAGAAAAACTAAATATCCTGGAAAAACAGGCAAGTTATAATAAGTCTCGCACAATAAAAATGATGATTAAAAATATCACATTCTGGCCTCTTGGAATCTTTTGTAATACTTATGAACTATAACTGTTTTATTGGTTCCTCTGATGTGTTCTTTATTTTTGGTTTATCTGTGTTACCATTTTCTTTGGTTTACTGATCATTCCTGTATTATGTTCTAGACATTGCTTGGCATGATAGAGATACCTGAAAAGAGATATCAACAAAGAAATTGCATCAACATATCAAAAATTTTATCTTAAATTTAAGAGTGTGTTTTAAAGAAATAAATTAAATCATTTCACATTACACACACACATTTACATACATATATATATATATATATAGTCGGTTAAATCTGCAATAAATCCGATGATTCTCCTTCTAGCTAACGTTAATATCTATACAAAATACATCGTACGATATTGGGATATTATTAGGAGGACAATAGCTCTTATTCTCTAAATACATAAGGCATTAATACCAGACAAGTGAATGTGTGACTATTGTCTCTAATCATAAAGCGTCAGTATAGGAGGACAGTGATTGCCCAACAAGTGTATACCGGAAAATAACCCGCAATCCTAATAATAAAATTTAAAAAAATACATCACTGTAAGAAAAACTAGGCAATGACTCAAGCTTAAAGAAATGAGTGTAGATAATAGATGGATCTTGAGTTTAAAACACACCTTTGTGAAGAATATCGGACAATGATCCTGAAAATCAAACAATGCTCCTTCCTGACTTAAAAAAATCAATTGACAATCAGATTAATGAAAAGTATTATCGTACAAGAATTTTTGACACTATACCAGTATTAAAATTTCATTCTAAAAATGTGAACAAATTTTTAAAAAATCTGGAGGTGTAATGCTAAATGCCAAAAAAATTTAAACCTTAAAATATAGTAAAGTTCTCGTGAGGAGCAAACGAGCTTATTTTAAAGTTTTATTTACAAAAATATTTGCTAAACGTAATAAAACTACTTGATAAATATACAGAAATATATAAAATATTTAAAACTGTTTTGTTTTTGTGTCATAGTACAAAATTGCTGGGTCGCTTGGCTAGTAAATAATAAAAGTTGCCTTATTAACGGAAAATTCAATACACCAATAATGAGTAATAATAATTCACAACAAAGTATATCCGATTCTTATAATAAAAAACATTAACTGCGATCCTTTGATGCATCTTTAGCCTATTTTGTAAAACAATGGCCTTTATATTACTGGGTAGTTGGAATTAAAGCTTCATTTTACGACATGGACGACACGTGGGGTACGATACGATTCTTATCTCACTAACTTGTCTTACTTTATTTACTTTCTTCAAAAATATCCTCAACTTTGGATAAAAATAAATTTCAGAATGTTTGATCTGTTTAGTTTGTTTGAAAGCGGCCAAGACCATCAGGTCGTCAAATCTTAAAAGTAAAAAAAACAAACATGAGCAAATGAGCATATGTGCGACGACTGCAAAATGCACGTCTTGATCTATTTCTGTTATTTTACCGTCGCATTAAAAATATAACTCAAGAGAAACTTGTCAATGGATCTCTTTTTTTTTCTTTTTTTTTAGGGAAAAGAAGATAAAATGCAAAAAATAACCGATCATTTCTTTCCAGAAAATATATTGAATAATTTTTTAAACACAAAGATTTATAAAAAAATACGAAAATGTCCTTGTCATTATTTGAAGAATTATTTTTAATTATTTCAAATTAGTTAAATAAGCATATTTTAATAGTATTTCTTGAAATTGTACATATGTAGTAACTTTTCAATTGCTAGAGATTATAAAAGTAAAAATTATCAAAATTTCCTTTGTAAGATTTCTATGTAGCCATATTTGTTACCAAAAATAGTAAGAATTTGCCTTATCATGCAAATATTTTGAATATAGCTGTAAATTAATGATGCATTAATTTACATGTGCTATATAGTTTAATACATATGTTACCTGCAAGGAACATAGAATATTTTAAATATTGATGCAGATGTAAATTTTCAAGTAATCTTATTTGAGATTTAAGTGCTTTCACTTTTTCAATTATATTTGTCTGTATCATTTTGAACTCTTGACGTTTAATTTCATCAATAATTATCTTACAAATAAAAATAAAGTATTATTCTAGTTGTAGAGAAATTTTCCAACCAATAAAAGTTAAGATTTGAACTTTATTTCGTAAATGGACCTTCCTAAATTTATTTTTTTAATTTATTTAATACTTTTTGAAACCAAAAATAGAACGAAAAATTCTGCTTTAACAGTGAAAAAGGTTGAAGAATTTACTGCAGTTGAAATCTCTTTAAAGAAACATTTCTCTTTTAAATCCTTCTTTTAAAAAGAGTTGAAAAGAAATGAGATACCTTTATTTTTTAGACGAGAAAATTACAGTTTAGTTTTTCTTGTAAAATTTTTTGACGTCGAATTCATCTACTTTTTTCTTTCATCTTTTTATTAAAAACTGTTTGTCAAAAAGTATAATAGAGAGCGGTAATCTTTGAATTTTTACTTGAAGTTTTATAAAGATATAAAGTAATTTGTAAAAAGAAGAAAAAAGAAATTACAAAAAATACAGTAATTATACTTTTTCATATGAATATTTTTTTGTTTTTATAACCGTAATAAATATTAATCAAATAAAAGCACTGCTATGGCTATTAAATTTTAATGGTCTAGAAGTTGGAAATGAATACTTCAAAATCTTGGAATACTAAAAAATCCAACGGTATACATGTATATATGAATTAATGTTATCATATATATAGAGGATACAATATATAAAGAAGTTATATTTTCAGCTTCAGTATTAACACCCCTAAAAAATAGTTTTCTGACTTCTCTTTAAAACTCTCTAATTTTATATTCTGCAATTTGGAATCTTTATGCTTTCTCCAAAAAAGACGTCGGAGTAACTTAACAAAAGCATATGAGAAATGTCAAAAAATAAACAAAAATATCTAGACGAAAATGGGAATTATGTCGAAAAATATAATATATATATTCGAAATATATTCTACCTTTAAAATAATGTGTCTTCGAAAAATGAACAATTTTCTTACGTCTAAAAATTAGGATAAATCTTTTGGGGTTGCTTTCATAATTGAAGTATTAGTATAAAAAGTTATAACATACATAAATTATTTTCATCATTTGTGAAAGGATGTAAATTCAATTCATTTCATCTCTATTTTAAATTTTTTTATTGAAAACAAGAAAATAATAAGAGGATTTTCTTGAAAAATATCACTTGTCCTCTAGGAATCCGCTTCTAAGACTATGTAAAATATATTACGGTAGTAGCAATAAAAAATACCTCCTAGTGCGTGAAGATATTTGTTAGGCATTTATTTACGATGTATTTCCAATTTTCTGAACATGTTTTTTTTCCAAAACGATCTCGTAAACGAAAGGAAACATAAATGCATAGAAAAATAAAGATAAAATATAAAAGTCATGATATGCAGTGGAATGTATATTGCTCATAAGAATATCCCTATTTTTTCGTTTACGCTAAATAAAACAAAATTGGAAACACGTAGGAGAAACTGGAATTGTTTTTGTTTGGAATAAAGTAGTTTATGAACTAAAAAGAAATACTCTGAAATACATATCCTGAACGATTCATTCAGTTTCAGAGGGCTTCTTATTTGCAAGTATACGACGCAAAAAGATGGGTAATGTGTGGTGGGAAGCACACACTCACCCAAAGTCTAGTACATTTTACAAATATTCAATGTGTGCATTTCTGATCATCCGATACTCATTTTAATGGTATTCCAGTTCCAGCCATCACTCAATTCCATCTTTCAATTGATCACTCAATTGTTTTTATCTATGTCAGTCACATGAGAGGTGATTCGTGCCAGCTATGTTATCGGCATTGAGGGTACAGTGCGAAAAACGAAGCACAGTTTACTCCAAATAACTTTCGATCTTATAATCGGATCTTCATGTTCTAAAACTTAATATTAATGGTTCAAGAGGAATATGCTAATTAATTAGTAAAGAAATCGGAAATTAAGTTAAGAAATCAGACACAAAACCCGCTTTTTTCTGAATAAACATACCTTATATTGACGGATTAAGATTTTTGATCCCCAAAATTGAGGGGTTAGCCACAATCAGGGAAATTTGGTCCCAATAGTTTGGTCAGAAGAGCAGTCCAGAATTTGAACCATTTTACGTAAATTTTTGAGTATTTTGCCTTATCTCACGTATTTTGCCTTTACGTATTTTGCCTTATCTTAAGAGACTTGAATAAATGTTTGGCAGACTATTATGAAACTCGTTTTTTCAAAGATAATTTAATAAAAAAAACAATTAATAATAATAATTTTTTACTTTTATTATTTTATTTAACAATGTCGAAAAAAATTGAATTTTATGTTATAAATAGTTTTGCATAAGTTGAAAAAATAGAATTTTAAATGACTTAACTTAAAATATCGTCTGCACTAATTAATAGGCATTTTTGAGGTCAATCTCTCGAGCCATTATAATTGAAACTAAGAGGGTGTTAAGGAACAGTTTTTTCGAAGTGCATTAACTTACAAGTGCATTAATATAACATGTATATTATACCACATTGTAATATAACAAGTGCATTATACTACATTGTAATATGACAAGTACATTAATACATTACAAGTAATTTCGCAAGTACATTAACTTGCCAACGAAAAACGTTTATGTTATATCCTAATGCCAACTAGTGATTCCCAAAGTCTATGTACCCCGAATGCCAACAATACTGAAGATACACATCACTGCTTCTTTGACTGAAATTGTCAGAACTTCCATTGGGACGTAGGTCGGATAATCAAGAGTGCACACATTGAACATTTGCAATGTGTACCAGACATTGGATGAATGTCCATCTTATCATACATCACCTGTCTTAGTACGTCACATATTTGCAAATAAACAGCCTTTTGAATCTGAGCAAATGAATTAGACTAACCCTAAATTTATTTCATTTCATTCGGTAGTTATATTTGTTTAAACAACTATGCTTAAGACAATTCATTTAGAGTTTTCTATCCTACTAAAAAGTATATGAAAAACAACGACAATTTGTCACGTTTTTTTAGTAAAAGTGAAAGTTATTTTTTGAAAATAATATATTTTGTACCGTTTATACTTTAATCTCAGCTTAGATTAGTTTTAACTAGTTCTTTTGCCAATAAACACTGGCCACATATGTACTATATAACTTTGAACCTTCTTAAATGTTATTGGTTTTAAAAATTAAAATGCTTGTGATTTTTATTATTTTTTTCTTCAAAAATAAATTTTTCAGTTATTTAACTAAAGTAAAGAAATTAAATCAATCTTTTAAGCCAATTGAATATTTAAGTGTAACAAAGTGTATTTATGATAATTTAATTACATTTGAGCAAAGTTGAAATTCAAATCTTTGTAAAAAGAACTGAGGATTTGAAAGTCTCTGAGAAAAATATAAATCAAAATGTATTTCAATAGAGATGGAATTTCATTGTAATAAAGGATATAAAGAAAACATGGAAAAAATTTAATAAAGATAAGGAAAAGAGAAGTAGAAAAATAATTAAAAATAATAAACTTTAAAAAAAATCATTAGCAGTATTAAGAAAAATTAGAACACCTGAGACAAAGGAATGAAAATATATAATCTGATCCTTCGCTCATACGATTATATCCGCGTAAAAGAGTGCTTTCTAATATCATAGACTTGCTTAATGTCTTCTTTTTCCTTTCAATTTTTTGGGTTTTTCATTTAAAAAGCACTCTTTTTTAAATATATAATCAAGTGAGCTGATGGCGAGATTATATCTTTTTATTATTTTGCTTTCGTCTTCTTAATTTTTTTAATGATAATAATAAAAAAATTAACATTATTATTTTTAACTATTTTTCTTCTTCTATTTTCATATATCTTAATTATATTTTTTTCATGTTTTCTCTAACTTTTAAACTTATTTTATGAGTTTTATATACTTGCAGCTTATGCTCAGCCCCCAGTAAATAAAACTCATTATTTTTCTTAATTTTATTCATTTTTTTCTTATTGTTTTTTTG
>NC_092206.1:46146825-46192705 GCF_043381705.1 Parasteatoda tepidariorum
AATATTAGCATTACTCATGTATATATATACATATATGTATAAAGAGAGAGAGAGAGAGAGAATGGTATTTATTGATTTAACAAAAATATAAGAATTCAAGAACTCATTTAGCTCATTTTTTCCTTCTTAAGAAATATAATTGCTTTGTAATTAATAAGCTTTAAAAGTATCCTCAAGAAAATGAACTTAATTTGTATCTAATGCAAGTTTAGAGTCATGAAAAGTTATTTTTAATTAATAGCAAGGAAACTCATATTACATTATCATGTTATCTTATTTCTATTTTGAATAATTTGCTTTCATTTTTGAATGGAAACAATATTTACCATTTAAAATTCTTAAGCTAACTAATTAATTCATAGCAGAAACCTAAAAGGTTATCAATGTTCAACCATTAAGCCTCTTTTCTCAGCTTGAGTGAGTAAAATTACTTTAAATGTTGGTCATAGCAGTTGAAAATCCCCAGTTTCAATTGGCCAGTGGTTCGAAAGTCCTTTTCCGGAGGCATCTAAAGTAGAAATCATAATAATGACTTCCGTCATTAATGTTCCTTACTATATATCGCATTAGAGAAAGGATAACTCATCAAGAGCAATTTCCTCTAATGTAAGCGCTTGAATGCCTTCTCTAAACTAAAATGCGTGGGGGTCAAAAAGTGAGACTTAACTCCTACAAACTTTCGTAAAATGATTAATGGTTTTAATCATAAAGATAAAGCAAAAGTATTGAACAAATTGTTTAATCAGGATAAATATAAACATTTTGTCTAAGAAAATTGATTAAATGGGCCTAACATAAAATATTTCGACGGATCCTTTTAATACTAAAAGTAGAAAAAGTTATTTAAAATGGGATCTCGTAATATTAAAGTACTTTAAATACTCATATCTTGAGAGGTTTTAAACAAATTATTTTTAAAGTTATAACAAAAAGAGTAAGACAAAAAAAATTGTGTTTTTTATAAAGATGTCCATATCTCCATAAATATTTAAGCTAGGCATACGAAATATTTTATAATTATTGCATATGATAACAAAAATAACTGTCATGAGTTACGAATCTATTGCTACATTGTTTGGCATAAGGTATTCAAAAAATTATCTTTGGTTTGTAATTGGTCCCTCAAACCTCTAAAAACTTTAAACTCCACTGATTTGTATGAGAAAGCACATGATATTAACACCTCTGAAGTTATAAAATAATTCGTTAAGTGTTTCTAGAGTAATATAAAAAAAATTCATTAGTATAGTAGTGTTTCCATTTTTTTGTTCATCACCTAGTTTACCAAAAAGAATTACAAATATCATTCTATAGTCAACGTATACCTTCTTTGATATTACTATTTTTTTGGAAAAAAAGATTAACAAATAGAAATACTTATATACGAGTTTAATTAAAGTACTAACGTTTTATTGAAACACAAAATAATAACAATTTATAGAATTCATGCTAACTATTCTTCGATTTTTTAAAAAAAAAGTTTAAATGGTTAATTAATTTTTTTATAACAGGTAAGAGAGGCTGGTATGCTGATACAAAAGGATTTATATACTCGCACTTAGTTGATGAAACCTTGTTAAAATCCAGAGATAAATTAAAAAGGTTTAGTTGAGTTCCGTTAGTCCACTATTATATATTAAATTTTAAATGAAGAATAATATAAAATCAAATTTTTACCTTTCGACAAATTTAAATGATAATAATACATTTGTCTTTAAAGAAACGAATATAATGAGTTACACGAGTAACAGCAGGACATATTGGACACTTATTGTCCAAGCTTAATTTGTTTCACAGACATTTTACAATCAATTCTCATTAATGGAAACAAATTAAGCATTCGAATGATTTAGAAATCTGGATAACTTCTGTACTTTATCAGAATCCACGACTTCAGTTGTAGAAGTTCTCTGTTAAACATCAGAAGTATTGGGTATTCAATTAAATTCACTATATCTTGAAGGATATAAATTGATGTTATTTTATTGAATGGTCGTTTAAATATTAAGTTTTAAAGAAAATGAAATTTTATTTTAACATTAAAATATTATCATTACTCATGAAATATCATGTATGCATATTATGAAAATATCTGTCTACCTTCTTACCTATTTTATGTTTATCAAAATTCTAAGTTATTAGATTATTGATGATTTATTCATCAGAAATTATAAGTTGAAATGTAATTAAGTTCAAGAAATAAAACAGTATACAAAAGATATTTCAAATTGATGTTTTTTAATCATGTTTGATATTTCTATACGTATCCTATTGATATTATTATACGTATCCTATTGATATATTGAGAATATTGATATTTCTAATACGTATCCTATTGTATGAGTTGAAGGGACATAATTGCATTTAATCTATGCTCTCATCAGATGAATATTTATTTATTTATTTTTGAAAATTTTTAATATATAATATATATTTTCAGACAGTAATGTCATTGATTTTTTCATAAAAGTTTGAAAATCATACCTTGCCCTTGAATGAGTAAAATATTCATGATGCTTATTCGGGCAACCTGGTTGGTCATAAAAAGAAGTTAATTGATTGTGGGCAAATTTTTGTTATAAGTTAAATAATTATAAATGATTAACACAATTAAGAAGAATAAATCCTAATAACTAAAATTGCGTATTTTGAAATTTGTTTAACATGGAAACACCTTACTGAAGCAGGTGAAAGTTTAACGGTTACATATTTAAAAAAAATCTTCGTTTTGTAACAGATCATTGTTTTATTTTTCACCAAGATCAAAATAATTTTAAGATTAAAATTGTGAACTTTAATTGAAAAACATTGTAATAAAAATAGTGTGCAGAATTTTTTTTTAATTTAAAAAAGGTGACGAAGAATTTCTAAAACTATTCCTTCCGAGCAATGCTTTTTTCTTCGTTTATTGTATGAGATGCAAAACTTTAAGCTCACTGATCCAACTATTGTACTCCTATTTATAGCATATCATTACATTTTAAACTTAATTTAACACAACAAGGACATTTCTAAAAAGAAATATTGCTAATCAACAGTTGCTTTCTTTTGAAAATTGTATGGCTGCCAAAAAACCCTTACTAATGAGCGAAGATTTAATATAAATTGTGCGTGTAGCAAAGTTGCAATAAAGACAGCAGGTTTTGACCTAATGCCAAACTTTTTAGGAAAGAGAATTACAAAAAAGAATACAAATTGTTTCAACAAGGTATTATTTGAGAAATTAAATTAACTTAGAAAAACGCTTAATTTTTGTGAAATGTTTTGAAAAATCTTAAAAAGTTTGATTCAATTTATAATTCATCTTAAGAATGCAGCTTTGAATGAAAAATTTAAGTTTCAAATGGATCATTAGATAATATTGGTAAATTTATCCTTAAATTAACAAAAAATTCTGAATGAAACTGATTGAATTTAAAATGAATTATTATAGTTAATTAACAATTAATGCTAATTATGCTTATTGATGAAATACGTAGAAGGACCACAATGAGAAATAGAAAATTAATTTTAACTTGGTTCTAAAAATGTTAAAATCCTTCGTAAAAATAATCAATAATTCATTTATCAGTTATTATATTCAGTCACTTATTTCAAAATGGATAGGGATTACCGTTACATGTCAAAAATTGTTTCTTCAAAAATGTATGCATTTAAAAGCGTTTAAAAATATAAGTTGCAAATTTCTGCTTGCTTTTTAATTGACACGTGCAGGATTAAGTTTTTATTTAAGCGTAGCTCTTTCATCTACTGATTCTCAACCTTTTTGTTTATTTTCGCAAGTTTTAAACATCTTTCCTTAATTGCTTCATGTCAGAATATAGAAAGTTAAAAATTGGTATGAAAAAAAAATATATATATAAAATAAGATACTCAAAGCAAGCATATTATGAATTTGCTAAAATTTCTTTAAATATGGAAATGAAGTCTTCCTGGACTACAGTGCACTGTACAAAAGTATGGATAAAATTACAGTAAAACGTTCTGGTTTTTTTACTGTAAAATTTTGGGTCACAAAAATCTAATATACCGTAATTTTTATAGTAGTATTTATTGTAAAAAAACTGAATCATTGTAATTACATAACTAATACTGTGAAATATACGATATCTAGCTGTAAAATCAGTTTTACGGATAATGCAAACAGAGTGCCGGTACTTTTATCGTAAATTAACCCGAAATTTTTTTTTCAGTGTGCGTTTTGGCTTACAGACTTAGGAGCTCCGATTTATGTAGTAAATAAAATTAGAAAAAAATATTAAAAATGTAAGTCCTTAAAATGACATATTTTAAAATAATGTCACTAATATTCTATTCTCATACTCAATATTCTTAAAACAAAGTTAGCATATTTTTTTGACAATTTTTATTTTAGTTAAAATAGATTGAAATATATTTGCATCAGCATTTATTTAATTGTTTCACTTAAAATAGTTTTTAAAGCTTATACAGATTTTTTTTAATATTCAGTAGCAGATTTTTACAATTCTACTTCTTAAGTTTATTATATACAAGAAGGTTTCGTTCACCTACACCAGTGGTTGCTGTTCACTTATTGTTTTTTCTTCTTAAAAGTCTATAAAAAAGATCATTTTGTCGATACAATTTATAACAATTAAAATTTTATGTAAGCCCAATTTTTCAATATGCCAATTGTAACGAAATGAAAGTAGACCTGAATTTGAAAAATAAAAATAAAAAAAACTGTTCTTGAAAAATAAATTGGAATTAGGAATGTGCATCTCAAAGGAATAAATGAAAATTATTTTTATTGTTAGAAAATATAACTATGACCTTTTATAATATAACAGTTCGCATTGGAAACAGTTTTTTTTCCTCTCAGTTAAGCCTTTGAATTTTTAAAAAAATTAATATACATGATAAGATTTGCATCTGACAACACCTTAAACTTTTCGCTTATTTTTATTTTTTACTTATTTTTTTTAAACTTTTGACACCAAGTTAAGCCCGAATTTATAAAATGAAAGCCACGTAAAGGTTAAAGTTTTCTACTTCAGTGGATAAAGAAAGAAAATGCAAAAAGGTTCTTAAAATTGCAATAGCTTTCGAACAAATTGGGATTTCGAAAATGAGTTTCCTTAAGTTTACAATTCAAAGTGTTTTTATCAACACGTCGAATTTCAACAACAGATGCATTGCGATGCATTTCAGCGGGTAGTTTATTGGCTGACAGTTTTTTTTTTGCAATAAGCTTATACGTTAAACAGTTAGTAATTCTCGAATTAATAATCAAACAGTCCTTTTACAAGTTTTAATTTTTTCAAACTCCTTGTACATATTTTTTTTACTCGCCTTTACAATTTCAAATTTTTGAGCGTTATAGTTTTTAAGTAAATGTTTTTCCGAATTTTAACGTAAAGCAAAGAAAGGGAGAAAAATTTGCCGAAACGTACTTTAAACTGCAATAACATTTGGAAAAAAATTTCTACAAAATTTTTGTTAAATTCTTAAACAGAAATGGTTCTTTCGGAATATGAAATTTCAGCTCAGTAATTGCTTTCCTACGGCCTGTCAGGTACCGAATGGTATTTTTTGCATCAAATTTGAAAGTTAATAATTCTTGAACTAATTATCGAATGTTATTTCTTTTATTAAATCACAGTCCACGTTCATTTTTCTATACACCTTTGTAATTTCAAGTTTCTAAATCTTACAATTTTTGTCTCAGCAAAACAAAATGTAAAGTTGAGTTGAATACCCAAAACAAACGCGGTGGCTTTTGCAATTTGTTATAATATAGAGAGACAATATGTATGCAAGTAATGTGTATGTGCATGTGTATATGCATTAAGATTTAAATCCTGTTCTGCAATTATTTGATGATTGTAAAATTTTTGTTTCTTTATTTTTTTTGTCTGAGAATTGTTTTTTATTCTTCATAGCTTTTGCTTAGTTAAAAAATCACTTTAAATTTAATTGCATTTTTACTCAATGTTTTTTTTTCATTTTAGTTATAAAATACATTTAAAAAATAAATGCTTGAAAACGCAAGATTTTCATCAAACTACTTTTAAAAAATTGAAAGAAATATAACTACTTAGGGCTTGAAAAGTTTAAAATGTCCTGTTATTTGTCATATGTGTTTCGACAAATAGACAAAGTAGTTCGATAAAATTCAAGGACATTTTTCACGAGATACTTAGTTTAATGTTTCATCTCATATGAAGAGTACTTAAACTTTTCTTAAAAAAATTTCAATAAAACATCTGTAATAAAGAAGGTATTTTCTCTTTTTGGACATAAAACAATTTTCTCATATTCTATCCTGTCATCTTGTTCATCTGAACTGTTAAATGTCTTCTATTTCAAAATAAAAGGAATTGGCTTGATTCCAGAACTACCTCAGATTTTTGAAACAGCAATCGATATAATATGAAACATCTTTAGCCACTTAATTGCGTTTATCCTGGTCCAATTCCATACGAAAAACTTTTTTTCTTCATGATTCACAATATTGACTCAAGTGGAAATGTTTTCAATTTACGTCAGCATGTAAATTGCAAAATATATCATTCTAAATTCAATAAGTTACTTTCAATTGAACAATTAAAATTTTCTTCAATAATAAAAATTAAATTTACAACTTTTTTACTTAGTATTTAATTTCTACGATGCATTCAAATAATTTAAAAATGTTACACTTAATTTTTAAAAAAAAATAAATTTAATTTTGATATCTTTAAAATAAATTTAGCTTAATAAATCTGATTTATAATGTTCGTTATTAAATCTTATTTAGTGAATCATAGAGATGTAACAGTTGTAGTGATTTTATTTAAGCAAGTTTCAATTTCAAGAAAGTTAAATATAAATTATTACTTTTATATGATTAGATTTGCTAAAAATTTCATTCATGGTATGGCTTTTTTTTAAATAAGAAATTATTTTAATTTTTATGGCTTGCTTGCAAATTAAATGTTCTAATAAAAATATAACACAACTCAAAATTCACAAAAAAAAGAAACATTTTACTATTTAAATATAAGGAAATTCCAATTTTATGTCGTGTTTGGATTTTTTTATTATTAATCTTCGCTTTACTGTAAAGATTACCTACATTGTATTCAATGTTAGTGCCAAAAAAGAAAGAAAAAAACATTTATGCAATGATCTGACTCATTCAGATTTTATATTTATTCTAATTTTAAATGGTAGAGAGAATCTAGCTTTTTTCCTATTGCCAACCATATAATATCACGTAATAAACTTTAGTTTCTGCAATTATTCCTGTTCCTAAGTATCTAAAATTATTCTTGGAGAGCAGATTCAAATGTGGTCCCAATGTTTATATATTAAATAGAATTTCGGAAAATTGCTGTTATTTACTGTGCATGATTATATTCAATGTTAGTGCTATAAAAGGAAAAAAACATTTATGTTTCCAGGTTGATGACCTGACTCATTCAGATTTTATATTTATTCTAATTTTAAATGGTAGCGAGAGAAGCTAGCTCGTTTCCCATTGCCAACCATATCATATCACTTATTAAACTTTAGTGGTTGGAGAGTGTCAAAAGTTAGGGGCAAGGCTAAATAGTACACTTGATTTTAATATGGAAAATAAAGCGTTATTTCATGACGTCAATGACAAGCTTTCGCTTGAATAAACTTGGCAGTGAAAAGAATGACTGATTAGGGGTTTGAACATAGTGCTTATATAAACACTAAAAACAGTCTAGTACGCTGCAGTTTTGCAATTAAACGGAAATATACGGAACTTCACTGTTTAAATTGAAAAGCAGGTCTTCTATGTAAGAGTATACGTTAAATGGACATTAAACTAGATCTTTTTGACGTGGTAGAAGATTCTCTGTTTTGGATTTTCAAGATTTACGGAATCTTTCATAATAGATAATCTTATTTTAAAATCCTTGTTAGAGGTTAAATGAAAAAATAAATAAATTCCAATTTAGTATCGCATACTAATATTTAAGCGATGAGTAATAATACTAATAAAAATGTTGTCGAAATCTCACGAGTTACTCTACTCCAAAAGATGATACTAAATTATCAAAACCTGGTTCCAAAACCGGAAAAAAACAGAAAACAGAAGATAAAAGGTGAGTATTATAACTACGTGTAAGCTTTATAATATAAGAAAAGCAGTTTAAATGTTTTCTACACTTAATCCTCGATAAAAGATGTTCGATAAAACGTCTTTTCATTCTCGTTTGAATATTAATTTACAATCCCTGAATTGTGTAATTTTCTGACTTTGTGTAGGTTTTGACAAGCATTCCAAAAATGAATCATAAGGGCAGTCATTAAAAAACACCCTGTGCAGTTAAACATTAAGATACACAAATCCAAGAATGCAAAAATTATGAATCAAACAATGCTTGCCTAAAAAAATAAAATATATTTTTTACCGGAAGCGCAAACTGCATTACTCTTCTGCTATTTCTGTATTAATATTAAATTAACATTTGTAGCGATTCATAAAGTTTATGATTTGAAATCACGGTTTCAGTGTTACCTTATCGTTACTTTCCTTTCTTAAGAAATTAAATATTTACTGATTTACTATTATAAGTTATCGGGTGAGAAGGCACAAAAAGAACTAGAAATGGCACGACAAGACAGAATTTAGACGTTGTAGAACATATGGCAATTCAAACTTTAATAATTGATTTCCCTCTCGTAGGGAATAAACTACGCCATTCAGTTTCCGAAGAATGTCAATAATGGTAGCGCAATTACAAGTCGGGAAAAGAACCTCATAGTTTATAAATTCAGTCACAGACGGCAGAATTCTTGGCAATCCACACTGACAGTGCATTTATAGATCCATGATTTATTCTAGCCTGTTATTAAAAATCAATAACTTATGTGTTGGCATTTCTTGAAAATAAATATATTTTTACCGAGAAATAAAAATTTCACTCTGCATATGTCATTTATGTTTTGTCTGCTGTTTTAGAGTATTTTAAAATTTTCGAAAACATGTTTGGTAACTCATAAAACAAAATTATCAAAAAATTCTTGATTGTTTACTATACTGTGTATTATTTAGTTGTACTATATCAACTTAAAATACAATAAAAAGGATTAACGCTTACGCTGGAAGCTGTCATGAAATAACAAGTATTTACTTAGTTTCGAAAATTAACGCTTAAGGCACATTAAACATACTTGTACTCCTTAACTATTCGAAGTTTTTGGACGAACTGGGGCCTATGATAAATCTTAATAGTCTTTTTAATACCTTCAAATCAGACATAAGAAATTGAGAAGTAACATCTTCGATCAGTCATATCACTGAAAACAGAAGGTCACAAATGCAACATTGTATGACTACCCAAATTCGAGCAAGTATCTTTTAAGAATTTTTAGACGAAATTGAGAAGTTGCTTCTTCGATGAGTGATCTAATTGAAAACAGAAGGTCACAAATGCAACATTGTATGAATTTCCGAATTCGGATAAATATCTTTTAAGAATTTTTAGAAGAAATTGAGAAGTTGCATTTTCGATGAGTGATCTCACTGAAAACAGAAGGTCAAAAATTCAACATTGTATCACTTCCCAAATTCGGATAAGTATATTTTAAGAATTTTTAAAAGAAATTGAGAAGATTCTTCTTCGATGAGTGATCTCACTGAAAACAGAAGGTCCCAAATGCAGCATTGTATGACTTCCCAAATTTGAACAAGTATCTTTTAAGAATATTTTGAGAAGTTATATTTTCGATGAGTGATCTCACTGAAAACAAAAGGTCACAAATGTAACATTGTATGACTTCCCAAATTTGAACAAGTATCGTTTATGAATATTTATTCTTTTCGTCTCAAAGAATTTTAATCTTCAGATTCAGGGGAACTTAAACCTCAAATGATTTCAAATTCATCTTTAGTAAACTGGCTAGTTTATTATTATTTTGCGTTTCATAAAAAACTAGGAGGTATTTATTTATTCATTTTTTTCTACCAAACATTAACTTTTTTTCAGGTTTAATACAAACAAAAACACCCATTTTTTTATCGAACATTCCGATCTATACATGCAGTTTTAATGGAATGATAAAATAAATATTCTCAATAATAAATATTAATTCACTAATGGTTACTATCATGATTGCGATTGGATTGGATTGTTTAGTGTTTTGATTTAATGTGTTACTTTACTTATGTAATCTGAAAAAGAAACTTTTAATGCTTCAGTGCTCAACATTGTTAACGTATAATCCATTTTTTTTTTCAAATAAAAAAATAGCTTTGTTTTAAATAAGTAATTTGTAGGTTTTTTTAAACATTAGATTTCCTCGATTTTTAGATATTTTAGATACATAATTGCAATGATCTTTCTAGAAAGATTAATCAATTTTAATCAGTCTTCAAAATTATTTTTTTTCAAAATTTTTTGTTTTATCTTAATACGTTATTTTTATACTAGATACCCATATTCTCATCAAATGATTCTTGAAAACATGGACCACACATGTATTTCTCAACCTATATTGTTTCAGATTTTGAAATATTTAATTCCTAAAAAATTGGAAAATTGGAGAGAGAGAAAAAATAATTTAATTAATTGAAAAAAAACATAATAGAAAAAAAACCTAAGTCATACAAAAATAAAATAAATAAATACTCCTTATGACAATTTTTACACACAATTTTCACTCTCTCAAATTAATCGCAAGTAGAATTTTACAGATAGCATTTGCTTGGCTATATAGTATACTCTCAATATCTCAAAGTTGAAGGAACTCTATTTAGATATTGAGATATTTAGTTTTCGAGATAACACGTTCAAAACTAAATATGTTAAAAAAATTGAAAAGAAATTACTCTAAAAAGTAGAGTCATGAAATATAAGAATAACTACTATCAAATGAATATGTAATAGTTGTTGACAATAAGTTTCAATACAGCAATGATAATTTTACTTTTCAAAAATAAAAATATAATTATGCCTTAAATTGTAAAGAATTGGATTAAAATAAACTTACTTTGCAATTTTCCGAAAAAATCCTATTTCTAGGTACTTCAAAAAAAATAGACATAAGAAACTTTTGAGAAGAAACTCTTCGACATAGGAATTCAAATAAACATTAGGTGGGTATGCAGGGTGATTCTAAAAAGATGGGAAAAATTTTAGGAAGTGATAGTACACACCCAGACAAACAATTTTTATCAAAGAATGCATGGTCGAAAACAAAACGCAAAGGAGCTAGGGTATTTGGAAAGTTTTTTCATGCAAACGAGAAAGCTCCATTCCTATTGCGAGTTACGGCGCTACGTTATTTGTCGCCAAGCTTTCGCCCGCTGCAGGGAAAGTTCGCCTATCTTTTCTTCGCCGTTGTACCAGCATAGCCGCTGCCGGCCACTGTTTTGAACACTTATTGCAATCACGTGCCATAAAATTTGCTTTTATAACTTAACTTCATCGTTCTTTGTGCGTTTTTACCTCATATAAGAACATAAACTTTGACGCCCTCTAGCGGTTTTGGGTTTTGTTTTCGACCATGTATTCTTTGAAAACAATTGTTTGTCTGGGTGTGTACTATCACTTCCTAAAATTTTTCCCATCTTTTTAGAATCACACTGTATAATGCCAAAGAGAAAAATATTTTTTTGACATAACAAGGTTTTCAAGATATCGAGGTTCGAAATATCGAAACCGTAGAGCATCAATCATAGCCACGTAATAATTTGCGAATTCCTATACTAAACGATATTACCTCTCAGAACATTTAATAAATGAATAAATAGACGCTCATGGAGAACCCATAAATTTAATATTAATCTCATAACTGCTGAGAGTAAAATGCAATATTCTGATGGAATGAAGCTGGATAAGGTTTAATGCTGGAAATTATTCACTTACATCCAATCACAAGCGGACTATGAAGTCTGATGCGAAGTATGTCGACGAACTGTATAATGGATCTAAATTACTTTAACTAAATTGTCATAATGCTCCACAATTCTTGACAAGACTCATTTAAAAGCTAGGTTTGTGGATATAAGATTAACTATGCGCTTGGAAACAGAGTGCAATATCGTAAGATTATGGACGGATCACTCTTTAATAGATGAATATGATAGATGCTGCGGCAGATTTGGTTTCGAACATATAAGTATCGACTTTAAGGGTGTTCTACACGCAATTCTTTTGCCAAGGAGAAGGAGAAAAGAAAACTTTGAATTTGCTTGAAATTCAAAGTAAAGGAACTCGACTCAATTTTATGCTATATATTCTGATTTCAATACCAGATATTTTATTCAAAATTATTTGATCGTTTCTTAAAAGAGACAAATTGCATATTATTCAAAAAAAGGAAGTTTTTCTTTAAAAAAAATCTATTTCGTGGAAATTCTAACTTGAATTAACTATTTACTGAATAATGTAAAAATTTTAGTATCTGCTCTCAAATAAACTAAAAGTCCCAAAAAATTCACAGGGAGAGTAACTTTCCAAAAAGCAAAAGCTTTTATTAATATATATATATATATATATANGTTGTAGCCCTTGTATTACACATATATATATATATATATATATATTACACACACTGTTGCCGTTTATTCTACTATAATTTTAGAATTAAAATTCTAACACTGTGAGAAAAAAGAAAAGTAACCAAATCTACTTATAGTGTTCGACAGGCAACGAATTATTTTTACACTGGCACAAAGGTGATTTGAGTTTTTTACTTAATCGAAAAGTGATCTGAAATTCGATTGACGATAAAGATTGGGTGACGAAAATAAGAATATTTCTGTTTCTAGAGTTCGTTAAATGATTCAAATTAGCCCCATAAAATTTATACTTGTCAAAATACGTATTTATTTGATTCCTCCAGTCCATCAAAAAGTGGTCATAATTTCGATTTCAAGTTACAAGCCTTGCAGAGATAAAAGTGAATTAACTAAAACGCAATAAAATAAATTAATTACTACAAGCCTTAATAATAAATCTCAAACAATAGAAATGATTAATCACTGCTTGAATTTTATTGTTAATCCGCATAGTAAATAAACAAAAAGTCTCTAATAAATGGAATTCTTCATAACAGTTTCTCATTCCATTTCTAGAACTACAATTTAGTAAGTGTAGAAAAATTATCCATAGAGGTCAATAGAAAAACACCGATTCTTTGATAGATAATTGTATGAAGTGACAAAGAATGGGAAGTTGGGCACAAATTATATTTCAGTAAAAAAATATGTACCGAAATTATAACATCAATAACTCAAAAGGCTTCATAAAAGTATTGAGTTGTGGTTGTTTCTAATGCCACTTGCTAATATCAGCAAGCCTTTTTTTGTGAAACCAAGCGAATTTAAGGCAGGGGGTGTGGTTCTTGCATTTCAGGGGTGAAAACTATGGTCAAGAATACGAATTCAGTCACACACACACGTCGCATCCCGTTTATAAGGCAGATCAATTCATATTTCCACTCATTCATCATAAGATCATAATTTTGACCTGAACTATAGAGCGATCAATCTCCAATGCAGTATCCTAGAGGTATTTTACTTAAATATTTTATTTTATAACCGTCGTTGAACAGCCGACCCAATTTTTTGTGTTTACGACTACTAATGTCCAACTCCATAGCCTGGTAATTTTGAACATAATCTAGAAGACGAGGAGCTCCTTGTTTAAACATTGGGAGAAATTCGTCTTCGTAGAGGACTTTTTGATGGAACTAACCCACATTTGCGATACACGAGGAAAACCACGCTAACCTACTACGGTTAGCCTGACATCAAGGGGACTCTAACCCATGATCCGTCCATTACTTTGGATATTTGTTATCTTGTCAAATTCAAGGTGCACCAGTTACCATTTACTACACTGGGAGTCTTCGGCCAGTGGGGATTGAACTCACGATCTCTTGGGCATGAGCCCAACGCCCTACCAACCAGGCTATCCCAACCCTAAAAACTTAGGGAAATCAATAACTTAAGTTTATGAAAAGCTAAAATGTTCTTTTTAAATCGCACTGCGTAGTCGATCTCATTTTATATTCCATTTTATATTTCATGATCCCATTTCATATGAAAATAAGAATCCTGATCCATGTTAAAATGACATAATTTTTACTTGTGGTTATTTTTACTGCAAATCTCAATAAATTTGTTGATGTTATTTTGGAAAGTGATAAAATTATTTTTATCATCCTTTTCGAACAACTAAAACTCAAAATTTTGAATTTTTTTAAAGAAACGATTGTTATTAAATTGAGAAATAGAGAAATTTTTATTCACAATTTTCTTTTTCCTCTTTTCATATTAATAAGTAACACTAATCTCTAAAATAAAATATGTCTGAATATTCGTATTTTTTTTTTAATTTATTAACTGTGTAAATGACTCTAAAAACATATGTTTCACATAAGAATACTTTAAATAAGAAAGTATTTATTTCTTCGGTCTGATTACTTGTAAGGAGATAAATTGCTTTAGGTTTCAATTTTCTCCATTCGTTTTGAAAGTGTCAGGTAGATGACAGAAGGAAACGCGTTAATCATCTGGAAGTTTCGCAAGCAAGTGTAAGAAAAGTCAAAGTATGTTTTACGGATATGAAATTGTTAAAAAAACAGGAATGAAATGTGATACAAAAAACACAGTTTAGTAACTTTTTTAAAGATCTGTTGTTCATGTAGGGAAAATATTACATCGTAATTAATATCGAAACTTTAGCCACAGTTGCACTATTTTCATCAGACTAAATAGTGCATTTTTATAAACATTATTTAAAAAAACGTTTCTAACCAAAATTTTCTGAGAAAACAAGATCCTTTAAATAATCCTTTATTTGTTTTTAAATAATTATTTTAAATACTCGGTGAAAAAATTCTGTTAAAATTACAGTACTGTACTGCAGAGTTTTTTTGTGTTAAGAAACCCCAACAATTCCGGAAAAAAAGGTATGGTATTTAAACCATTCCTCTAGTAATTTTTCACGGTTTGCAATAAATTCTGGTTTTCAAAATTATAGTTCTTATTACCTCGCTATTGTAAAAAATATAAAACTGAAAAGTAAATTTAACTTAATAATTGATATTTATGTTACGCTCTAAGATATCATGATCAAATTACCAAATTTTACCACACTTACCAAATTTTAACAAAGATTATGAAACAATATTTTATGGTTCATTTTACCAAACTCCTTACCAAAGCGATACGGTAAAAATTACCGGTCTTTTTGACGTTTCATAGAGCCAAAAATAGGTTAAATTTTATCATGTTTTGATAGTTCTGGGCATACTTTTTTCTCAGTGTAAATAAATCAGAAGAGAAGTTTAATAATCAATTAAATTCAATGAAATTGGGCCGTGTACTTAATTACAATAAAACGGTAATTGGTTGATCATACTAGTTCTAATTTATACAGTTTTAGAATTTTAATATTTGTTTCTTTTTAAAATGAATTTAATCTTTTGAAAAGATGATTAAACGGAAATTAGAACAAACTAAACTCCCATGGCCATTAAAATTAAATTTGCTTCAGTTTAGAAAAATACTGTATAGTTTAGTTCAGGATTGTTCTAATTAATACTTTATAACTACATTTAACCAATTTCCATAACTGGGTATAAAACTGCTAAAAAGTAAATATTTTACGAATTGCGAAATGGGCAATTCCATGAAAAAGGGGAAAAGCATTGGAAAATTCAAATAAGAATAATGTTATCATTTTGAATGTTTTCTGAATTAGAAAGGTTTGAAGTTTGATAATTTATAATTATTTTTTTTGAGAATTTAGTTTTTTAGTGCTGGTAACCCATTTAACATTGGCATTTACTTGTACTGATTTGGGTGAAGAACATGGTCAGTTTTTGAAAATCAGTGAGTTAACATTATTTTAATTTCAAAATGTTCCAAAGAATATATATTGTTTATTACACTTGATAGAAATATTGTGCAGTGTTAAAATAAGTTTTTGTTGTTAAATTCACTTAATTATATACATTTCAACTAAACATTATTGCATGCAACGTAAGTTACCAAAAACTAGAAAAAGTTTTTGTGTGTAAAAAAGAACAAGTGATACAAAAGTAAGAATAATATTTTTTCTTCCTTAGAGGATAACACTAAATAAGCAGCAATAGTTTTCTTTTCAAATACTACTTATTTATTGTTTTGTGCCCCATTCAATATGTGTAACGTAAGTTACTGACATGCATGCAATGTAAGTTACCAATGTGAAATGAGTTTATTCCTCTTGAAAATTGGCATACAAACTAAATAAGATGTATCCAGTTACAATACCAAAGTTTAAATAAATTATCACTGCCTTAAGATATTAATTTTAATGAAACTCTTTGCTTTAAGTTATTAATTTGGGTGTTGGCATTCATATGTTTACAAAGTTGAACGAAATCTTTCGACAGGCATCGGGAGTTAAGGATGTAGTTATAATTAGAGATGCTAATGGTAGCAAAAAAAAGTACAAGCACGGGATCTTCATCATTCAGTTCGACAAATTCACCAAATGTTTATGGAAGAAAATCCAGAATGCAAAATTGGAATAACTAAATTCTTTGAGCTCCGTCCGAACCATGTCTTGCTTAGTAGCAAACTTCCAGGCAATGTTAGTGTTTGTAAGCATCATGAAAAGTTCGGATTGACGAAGGAAGCCTTCAGCAAAATTTATAATGTTCCATCTTACGAAATTCTTTAGAAATTTATTTCATGTTTAGAAAATACTGCTGAGTGCGAGTCTCTAGAACAGATGAGTGGAGTGTCTAGTCTATTCTCAAAATTTCCACACATTAAAAACATTAAACAGTTCCACCATTTAAGAGTACAAGAAGGCATACCAGAAGAGTTTTTTTTAGTGAAAGATATTGAAAAAGAAAATGACGATTCCAAGATAAATGCTGGGGGTTGATATGTGGTTAGATAGGAGGAGGTGTTATATCCTGGTGTGATAATGTCTGTTGCAGAGCAAGAATTTAAAGTCAATGTAATGGCTGCTGTGGGAATCTATTGTAAATGGCCAGAAAAGAGATGAAATATTTTAACAGAAAGAAAGCATGGTGAAAAGAATTGAGCCCCCTGTACTTGTTAATAACAGAGGACTTAATAAGTTTGCAGTTATGTGTGAATCAAAAGTATCTGAATTTACTTCATGTACACTTTTTCTCCCTTGCACTATACTGTTTAAATAACTTAATTTGCATTTGTACATTATTTGATAAAAGTTTGATACAAAGAGAATTTCGTAACGTAAGTTACTGTAACGTAAGTTACCCACTTAAAAAATTATATTTAATTTAACTTTTGAAATAAAATCTTAAATCTAGGCATAAGAAATACTTAAACATTTCAGAAAAAGGATACATATAATCTTAATCATGAAACTTTTGTATAAGAACAGAATTTTGCCTTCAAGTATATTTCAAATTTATGCCATTCCTTTTTCGGTAACGTAAGTTACCACACTAATTTTAGGCTTTTACACTGTTTAAATTGAAAAATAATAATTATTTTAATTAAATTCCTTTTGGTTTTGATTGTAATTTTAAGAAATCACTTTATTTTAAAATGTGTATTCATATTATTTGTTTGCTTCGAAGTTCTCAATGCAATAAAGTTTATGTGAATGTAACGTAAGTTACAGTGGAATAGCCCAAATGCAGTTTTGTAACTCAACGTCTGGTTCATTTTAACTACTCTAACTTCGCACGTAAACTGCGTTCACACCATTAACAATAAGAATAATAAAAAAGAAAGTTTTGAAAAACTCAACCAAAAATAATTAAAGATTTAGAACTAAAACACAGAGACACATGAAAATTATTTTTTGCGCTATTCAAAAGCCTTCATTTCTGCTAACTTGACACTAAGTAAATCTTAGAGGAAAGCTTTATAATAAATATTGACAATTTTATGAAAGTGTCTAACACGTTTTAAATAAGAAAGTTATAATTTCGAATCAAATTGAGGAGGCTGGCTTCTAGAATGGGGGTAAAATGTTCGATGTTTAGACAAACGGTAATGGGGAACACATTTTTGTTGCATTTATACAAATGTTTGATCTTGCCCGAAATTAATTTTTCTCCTGAAGCTAAATTTTTTTTATATTAGGCATTTTTAATCCATTTTGTTTCGCTATGTGTGATATGTTCAAAATCGATAAATATAACTGAAGGTCACGTGAATATTGCGACAAACTTCTAGGGAAGTTTACATCACGTCATAAGGATTACGTAGGTACCCATGCCCGGAAATGTTATTGTACTGGGCTAGGGGCTTCCCTATTATGACCTGTTCAGAACTACACGAAGAAACAGCTTATAATAGGAAAGCACCAATAGCGATGTCTGATGACATTCCCAGGTAATGATTTTTATGTAATTTTTATTCGGATGTGCCTTAACTCCCCTAGAAATTTGTCGCAACATTTACGCGACCTTGTGCTATATGCAACGCTTTGAAACTTATACTTTTCGACAATAAATTGATTAAAAATGCATTTAAAAAAATAAAAACTGTATATTGGAAAGAGAAATCAATTGCAGATTTGAGATCAGCAATTTATAAATATGTAAGATGAGTTAAAAAAATCTCATTCAACAGAAAACAAAAGAAAATTGTCCCCTGTGTAATCATTGGTAAATATTAACCCATTTTCGTAAAAGATATTTAACTCTTATTTAGTGTTTATTTATGCTTACGCTCTTTAATAAATTAATGTTGGTCTGCATTAAATTGATGATAGCAAAAAATACTCAACACAATATTTCTTAAAAACATTAAAAACATATTTCATACGCTTATATTATATCAGACTCTTTAATAAAATTTGTTAAATACGTACGTTTCAACGTCTAGAGGAGAAAAAGTTACGATACAGTATGGATACCAGTTGCTTTAAAAGTATAGATAATTTTAAAACTATGATTGAGTACATTAAACAATAAATAATAAAGTTAAACCCCGCTATAGTGACCCTTCAAGGGACCGATATTTCGATTCACTATAACCGGGAGTTCACTATATCCGTTCCTTAGACAATATTGACTAATAGCTCCAAATTCCTCCTTTTATTACACATTATTTATATAAAAGACTGAAAATTAAAATGTAGTAACAAAAAATGTGTTAACTCTTATTTTTATTGCAAATATCGGCTTGATAACATCCATTTTAGATTTACCAGTTTATGTCCATTTTATCTTAATGAAGAACGTTTTACGTTTACTGCTCGCCATAGTCTAATTTGTGACACTTACTTGCAGGATTCTTTACCTGAGCTGAGAGTAAAAACGAGTTGAAATTAGGGTCTTATCATCACAGATTTGTGTCCATCCCTTTGACCATTAATGAATAACTACGCATTCCAACGCGCTCTCTCTGATAGGAAATAAATATTGACCTCACTGACCCTATACAGGTGCAACAGCTGCTGGTGTTGGCCTTTGCTTAGGGATGGGAAAGTGAGATAAAAGAAGCAAACAAGAAAAATGCTTATTGCTGTATTCTACATATAGTCTTAAAAATCGGTATATGTATTTATTTTGAAATAGAAATTTCAAAATTATTATAAAAGAAATGAAGGGAAAAAATTAGTCGAAGTCGAAGACATAAAAAAGTTCATAATATCCGATTTCCTCTCTCTTTTTTGGTTCACTATACCCACAAAAAATAACATGATACATGTATAGCAGGGCATGGGAGCGAACTTTTCATTCACTATATACAGTCCACTATAAACTGCGTTCACTATATTGAGATTTGACTGTATTACTAATAAAAATTAATTTGAAAAGATGAAACTGAGCATTTATTTATAAATAAATATCATAAAGAAAATATAATTTGGGAAATTTTCGGTTTTTGTTATTTTTTAAGTGCAAAATGACTGAGAAAGTTAAAAAACATCTCTATTTTATCGCTGCTTGAAAATCTCAGGTCAGGACAAAAATTCCATATTAATTGATATTTTTGCAGTGCACGATTAAATAATCTGTTTTATCTGTCTTTTAAAGGTGTTTTTGTGTTGGATTGAAGCTGCTATTAAAATAAGTAATTCGTGCAAAATTTTGTATATTTTTGGGACCTATATATTTCTTGATCAAAATATAATTTCCATAAAAGCATAATTGATTTTTTCTACATCACAAATATAAAAAGATTTTTAGAAATTTGTTGATGTAATCTTCATAACTTATTTTTTACATCTATTAAAAAAATATCAACAAAAAAAATATCAATCGCCATTATAAGAATTAAATCACACTTAAACACGTATCATTTCTCCATTTTAATCGGCATTTGTTAGAAAGAAGGAATAAATTGCGTTATCTACTATCAATTAAAGCAATAAACTAATAAAATCAGTGACGGAAGCAATGGACGCAACGGAAAGCCTGAGGGTAATAATCGATGTTTAATATTATTAGAGGAAGAAGGTCAACATGTTACCAAAAATGTAAACTTCAGACGCAAAGAATATAATTGGCCTTAAACATCTTGTTTACCTCCTTAATCTTAAACGGGCTCTTTGAAAGAAATGCTAGAACATATTTGTGTGAAAAAAGCTCGAAAATCAGGTATTAAATAATTTATTGGTTTTTATTGCTTGTGTATGTTCTTTAAATTCTCTGTAAGAGATGTGGAAAAAGTTAATTTGTAAAATTGTGTACAATTAACTCTTAAGGAGAAAATGTATGAAAAAAAGTATCACTGAATGATAATGAATTCGTTCTTTTAGGAGTAATAAAAATAACAATTATTTATCTGTGAGTTACTTTCTTACAATTGATGTATAATAAGGAATTGTGAACTAAATCTTGTGAAATTTGTTTAAATTTTCACAAAAATTTTCGTGTTTGAATTCTGATCCGTATGTTCTTCAACTACATTTTTTCTATTAATATTTATATAAGAAAGAAAGTATTAAACTTCTTTGTTTCGCTTTTTATATGTTACAAAAAGTAAAATATATATAAGAAAAACTAAATAGCAATAATCATAACCAAACTTTTCTTTAAAAACATTTTTAGGAAGTGAGAATGCCAATTGTTATCACATGGTTAGTGATATATATGTTATTGATGATTTATGCGGACAGCTGCATTATAGTTGCTAAAGTAGTATGGACCACTTTTAGTTCGACACATAAACTTGTCTTTATTAACTATTTTAAAATATTAACTTAAAAATATGAATTACCCTAATAATAACAATAATTTAAATTTATTTAATACCTTCATATTTTTATAATTATATATTTTGTCTATATTTTTTTCTTCCTTTCATATACTCAAATTCTTCGAATAATGTAATCTCTTACTTAAAAATCNTTTAAAATATTAACTTAAAAATATAAATTACCAAAATAACAACAAAAATTTAAATTTATTTATTACCTTCATATTTTTATAATTATATGTTTTGTCTATATTTTTTCCTTTCATATACTCAAATTCTTCGAATAATGTAATCTCTTAGTTAAAAATCCATAACAAGAGACCATTTAATTTTTCTTACTCCTATTAAATAGCGAAATATATTTCGATATTTATACTATGATATAAAAATGTGAGAAGCCTTGCACATTTCTAATATAATTAGTTTAAAAATTTAATACTTATTTTAAAGTTATCATTTTAAAGTATTTATTTTCAGTAAGTTTTAAATACAGTCTTTTTATTAAACTCTGGGTTCAACATAGTTATTTCTAGTACAAGCACAGTTTTTTACTAGTGTATATTTTATTTAATTCCATAAAATATCCCAAGCATTTCAGTGTAATAATCAAGGGTCCTAATCAGATTCTTCTCAATATTTACTTAGACTATGTTTATATTCGGAGGAAATATATGAAAGCAATTTTAAGATCTTTATTTATTAAATAACAAATATATTATCAAATATCTTTAATTTTATTTTATTTCTCAAAATGTGCTATACTAAACTCTATACTTTAATTTTTAAGACTGAAAGTATTTCTAAATTTTTTAAAGCTCAATTTTTAAAAGTTCTTGCAACTTTAAAATTTTAAATTTGCTAAATTGGGTAAGAAAAAGGTATTCAATTAATAAAGGGAAACAGAAACTATTATAAATAATTTATGTGCTACTTCATAAGGAAAATGAATTATTCAGTTAATTTTTGTTAAATATTAGAAACAAGTTGGATTCTTTTACTATTTTAAGACATCCTTAAGTAATAAAAATTAAAATAAGTGCATACATTTTTCTACCAAATATTCTTTCTGAGTGAAACAAAATTGTAACTGGTTGGTATGTTATGTGAAAAAGCACCAGATGCTTAAAAGAATATGCACTGTTTGATTTTTCTCAGAAAAAATGATTAAATAGCAATTTATTTAATTGTTTTTATCCCGTATTCAAACGAAACAGTCAAATAGCCATAAATAAAATGGTATTCAGTCTGCTAATTATGAGAAAAACTGTTTATTAAATACTTTCAAAATTACCGTTAATCAACCTGAATTTTATCTTATAAAATAGTCCCACCAAAATGAAGCTAATTATTTCCCTGCATGTGGTTTCATATTATACCCAAGATGGCTAATTTGTCAATCTCATGAGCGACAGAGCGTGACTCTGTGCTTTGGCATTGACACAGCAATATTTCCTTCATTAACTTCACATGTATATTTTCCAGTGTCCTGTTCTCTCAATTTGTGACCCCGGATTATTAGAATACGATAATATAATTCACGCCTAGTTGGCTGCACCGTAAAGTTGCTTAACACAACAAAATCTAGTATTCCTCGTCTCTTAAGACGAGTGAAACAACCAGATAAACTAATCAAACTACATTCAATGGTTCATTTGATTATGCACAACCTAACTCTAATGGCCATTATCTAGCAAGAATCCTAGCTCAAATATTATTCAGTTTAATTCATTTTTTATGGTAATAAAACCATGCTAGTTGTAAAATATTAAAAAACCGTATACTTTTGTTGTTTTTACTTGGTTCTTTAACCATTCTGCAGTATATTTATAATTTGTCCTCAGTGGTGATAAAAAATCAAAATTAAATATGTTTTTTGAAAAAAAAGGTTTTCATGATATTTTAAGATCGAATAAATTAAGAGGAATATTTTTAAGCATACCTCCAATGTGGAAGCTATTTTGTATAGTACTAACTTCAATTAATTTATTAAAGTCAACTAAGGAAATTTCTATTTTAAATGTATATAATTAGAATAATAAGAAAAATTTTCTAAAATAGAACATTATAAACAAACAATGTATTACTCCAGTGTCTTATTTAGTTACATAGTTCATCATGCAGCAGTTAGAGAGCTTGAGGTCGTAAATTGAATTCTGGCAATCGAATTCATGATAGGAATGTGTACGCCTTAAACGGCATGTGATATCTATCCTGGCTATCCTGGCTCCTTTTACTTTTGTGGAGACGTTGAGTTTGAAGAGGGGGTACCATACGAAGCTCTGTCTACGTCATATGACCGAAATAACTATCTTTTTTTTGTATTAATTTAGTGGCAGTTAAAAAGTAAATTCCTCAAACTCGAGTCTTAGCGCTTAGTCATAGTTGAATCATGTTTGGAGCTTGTGGGATCAGTGGGATCACGCATCAATTTTAATTTCACTTTTCTTTATTATTTTTACTGGAATATGATATTTTTCTATACAGTCGCTGCATAATATATCCCCACATTGAATATTGCTTCAAGTAGGATTCTAAATTAAAGTTTACGCAATATGTAATTAAAAAACATGTTGATATGAGTAAAAAATAAAATTTATTGTTTGTATAATAAAGATATACATCAGAAACCGTTAGTAAGCAAATAAATTATACATATTCATACTATGTTTATTTTAACTAGTACAAATGTAATTGAAATGAAAAGATCATGCCATCAAAAGTTTTGTGAAACTTTTAAGCCTATCTTCATCTTATGGTAACTTCATACTTCACAATATCCCCACAACGAATATCATTTCAAAATTCCACATAGTACTTAGGATAATTTTCAATTATATTAGGTTTGGCTGCTCTTTGGCTGTCTGTTTATTGGCTGCTCTTATCAGAATTTCTCCTGAATAATTTATCAGTCTAGCGACAAGATAATTAGTTGGTATTATACGTAATTTAATCCGCAGTAGCTCAAAACTATATAATATATAAATATTACTTTGCCAATTAGTCTCAATGTTATAAACAATTAAATCTACTAATTTATGGCACATAAAATATGTACAAATTATTAATTTACGTCAAGTTCTCTGTATTAAAATCGAATTAGACAAATTTAAATGACGAGTTTGAGATAACTTGTTATGTGTATTGTTATAGATAAGTTTGTAATAAAATGAAATTCTCTTGAAAGAATACTTGTTACAAGTAATGCTTTAGCCAGATTTGTAATAAACCGAAATGCTAATGTTAAGTGTTTGTATTAGTAGTGTATATAAATAGTACTACTAAGTTTCTATTAGTAGTGCATAGAAATAGTAAACATATAAAAATAATTTAAAGCAATGCGATTATTAAAAACCAACATTTTACCCGGGAGGACGTGCACATTCTGAAAGAACGCTTATATGCGTAGGAGTCATAGAATGATCCCAGATAAAATTCCTTAATACTCATCTGAAAAATGTTAGAATTTTAATTGGAAATGTAACACTTTTGAGTCTCAGACATGGTGCTAATTAATTATTTGAAGCTTCTTACCATTTTTTTGCAATGAAATTTAATAAAACATGAAAATATTTATTTTCCTGATAGTTTATATCAAGGACAATAGTTACAAACAGAAATTATATGTTCCTTAGAGGAAAAAAATGGGCACAAATGTTTAGTTCCAGTAGATCTCGAGCAAGACTTTTTTACAGGAGCTTTTGGTTTCTTATTTGGTGATTCGAAGCAAAAACTGTTTAAAATTGGAATTTGTAGTTCATGATTCAATTGCAGATTATCGGCACATTTGCTGGGCGTTGATCACTAATAATCGACATAGGTCTTTGATTTTCATGAAAAGTTAGGTAACGTTGTGGGTTTTTATATACAGTAAGTAAATTTTTCGCGATGGTAACGAACTTCTTTCACTTATTGCAGCAAAACCTTCATATACTTCATGAAGTAAAAATTCCTTTAATTGGAAACGAAAAATAATCTGCACCTACATTAAGTAAAATGAATTTTAGAATGAATTAAAAGGCACGTCGGATTATTCTTTGACTCCAATAACGTCTATTGAAGGTAAGAAAACGCTGGGAATGTCTTCAAATTATTAAAAAAAAAGTTAGATACAAATGGAAAACTCAGCTACTAGTAAAAAATATATGAATAGGTGTTTAGTTTTTCAGAAATTAGAATAGAGCATGGGATCATAAAGTGACGCACGCGTGTCTTCTCCCGGGCTAAATATGTCAGAACCATGTTTTACTCCTTGTATCTCAAAAACCAAAGATAAAACTCAGTTATAGATAGTAATAAATGGCACAGCAGAAAACATATACATTGCAAGTATTTAAAAACGATTTTAAAATTTAAATGCCTTTAAAAATGTTAAAACAAAGTAGAACCTACTCTGTCACCCATTTTGTAAACAAAATCGAAAGCATCATTCTATACTGTAAAAATGCAAGCAATATGCTTGTACTTTGAAATAAATAAATATGTAGTATATCAACGTATTATTTGGATATTTTTATACATCATTATACAACGTATCAAAGCACAAAAAGAACACCACAGAACAAAAAGATTCATAAGAACATGAAATGAATATAAATTATGATTATAAATATGTACGTAACTAATATGTACAAATATAACTGTAACTAATTTAATAATAAAATTTCCTCGTTGATCTGTAATTTGGTAATTAAAACCTGGCATATTTAACAACATGTTTACACGAAAATAGATTATAGTAAGAAAATTTGCAGGAACCATAGATGAGGACTAATCAAATTAATGGAAAAGTTCATAAGGAAGTGGTTAATAGAGAATTATGAAAAATATCTATCAGTGAAAACTATGTTTTACTTTTTTACTCTATTTGGATTGAAACCTTCCTGGAAATTTTGCAATCACCAAAAATAATTTGCAATTTTGGGAAGATTGAAAAGACATACTTTTATATTCTTTAGATGATTTCATCTAAATTTAAATTAGTAATTAAAATTACTTCCATAAAGAATGTTTTTAAATAAGGTAAGGCCGATGATATCCACGAAAGATTGATTATAAGCTTTTACTTTCATTACAATGTTTTTTAGTTAAACATTTACTCATATAGCTATATTCACATGCCATATACTTGAGTTAAATCATATGTAGATATATTTTTCGTCTAATTAAATTTCAAAAACTAATTTATCCATTAACACTAGAAAGACTGAAAGTTGCCGTATTTCTAAAAACACTGAATGGATCCTTCCTAGATAGTTTGTGTATCAATTACACATTCAAAATCTTAATATATAATGGTAATTAGTTTTAAAAAATGACGCCCGGTGGCTGAGCTGTAGCGCTTTGCGCTGTCGTGCCACAGGTGCCTGGTTCGATCCTCGGGCCGGGCAAGGTTGACTCAGCCTTTCATCCCTTCAGTGGGTCGATAAATGAGTACCAAGCATACTTGGGAACTAAACACCGGGGGTTCCGTGTTCGGCTGACCATCTGACCGGAACATCTGCTCCTGCACCGCAGAGCCCAAGGTCAAGAAAACTGAGATGGGTACAGTAGGCCTTGGCCCTCTTTGGGCTGTCGCGCCGCTGAGTTTAGTTTAGTTTTAAGAAATGTAGATTTGATCTTCAAAATTTTATGGTATTTTATTCGATTTGGTTAAGATAATAATTAATTAAACGAAACTCTAGATTTTCAAATATGCGCATACATTAGTTTTGAAGATAACTAGGTTTCCTTTTCTCTATAAATAATAGTTATAGATATTTTGAAATACTCTTTTTTTTATAGAAATTAGTGTAACTTATTTACATGCCAAATGATACCATATTCCCACAACTACCTGGGGTTATGGGATGCCTACCAAAATACTTGAGGAGTCACCGTAGCTCTTCCCGTCGTTCTAGTTATAAGGTTCTATGCATACGTTTTTATACTGCTAACACGCGATTGATTAAAAAAAGCCGCTATGTAATATCAAATTATAGAAGGTCTGAAACTCTCAACACTTTCAGAAAGTCATTTTTTGAATTTTAGTACAACAAAATACGCGAGGGACCAAACTGACCCCATCCGTCCTTCTAGTGCTAATATAATGTATATGTTTAAGGCATTCATGTTTATAAATATTTAAGCAAATCAAATTAAAATTATTTCTTAAATTAATTCCCGTGAGCTCTTGATTTTAGTATATGTTTATTTAGGGAAAACTTAATTATATTTTATGAAGTTTAACTGCTTTAATTTGCGCATCAGTATAATTAGAGTTTTTCATAGTTTTTCCTTTATGAAATTTCATTATATATTTTTAAGTATCTAATCGAAATTCAAGAGTTTTTCTTGGAATTTTAAACAAACTTCATTTATTTATTTTTATTTTTTTAATAAGAAAGATAACAGGAATTTACTGGTCATGAAAAAATCGTGTATCATTCGTTAAACATTACAAAATTTAATTAAAATATTTTACTCTATTACTTAGTAATACTGGTTTTTATATTTTTATAATTTTATAACAGTCGTTGAACTTCTGACACAATTTTCGTGTTTATAACTACTAATGTTCAACTATGAAGCCTTGCAATTTTGAACCCAATGCAGAAGACAAGGGAGCTCCTAGATCAAGTATTCAGAGAGATTTTGCCTTCGTGGAAGACATTTTTGTGGAACTAACCAGCATTTGCGTAACATGGAGGGGAAAATCACGAAAAATTCCCATGGTTAGCCTGAAGGCAAGAAGACTTCAACCCATGATCTGTCTACCACTGAGGATATCTTACGTCATCACTGTGGTCAATGCTAGCCGGATGCGGAATTCGTATCGACCAGCTATCACTAGGATTTGAACCGGTTCACCTCATTGGAAGGCGAACGCTCATTCCTCTGAGCCCTCACGGCTAGTAATACTAATTTAATTTGAATTATAAATGAGATATCAATGTTTTTCAGTAGTGGATTTTAAAGTGATTTTTTAAACCACCTTTATAACTTTTTTCTGCCATGATTTTTTATCCCGATGTGCTTAAAGTATTCTTAAATATTCATAAGAAAGTGTAAAAGTTTTTAATATCTTTACAATATCCATAATTGTGAAATATTTCATGAATTTTTGAATTGGGAAGAAATGAATTAAAACAATATAATTCATTGTTATTAATAACGTGCAAAAAGATGTATTATTGATGTTAAGAGGAATCTTTATTTCTTTCCACTATTTCATTCTCTTTTGACATGCAATATAATAGGAATGCAAACATAATTTTATCGTAGTTTTACTAGTACTTGATAAAACGGAAAGTATTCCATTTAAGAAAGCTATTATCAAAATAATATGGCTAAAACGCCGGGGAGTCTCTCATTCTGTCTAGGAGGAAAGATATCAGAAATTTGGCAGTGTCCTAGAATCTCTTCTTTTGCTATGGTAAAAATATTGTTGACGCGTGTCAGTTACATTGTTACTTTTTCCTGATATTTTTTTAAAAAAAATTCTGTAAAAAAATAATAATAATTTCTTTAAAGATAATTTTATACTGAAACTAAAATTGGTGAATTTTCATTTAACTAAAGTATTTCAATTAAACAGGGAAACGCATAAGCAACGAATTTGTTGGTATTTCTTGTTCCAATGATCTCTATTCAAAGTTCATACTTTCCTACCTTCAAAATTCTAAGAAATTTTTAACTTACAACTAAAGGCATATACTGGTGGTTTTGAGGGAAATCTACTCTCTTTATTTATCAGGGGGGTTATTCTGCTATTTCAACTTTTCCAGAAAATTAGCCTCATGTCACTAACCTTCTTTTCTTTAGTTGAAAAACTTAAAACATTTTTTAAATATCCCCAACCCTTCCATTTTTTTTTAAAATTTCGTATGTGACAACTTCAGCTGCATTGCTTTTATTTCCTTAAAACATCATTGCTTCGTCCAACAATCAATTTCTATTTTTCTAATGAGTTGCCAAAAAAATAGAAATACCTTTTCCTATTTTGAAAGATAGTTTCTGAACAAACAAAAGAAGTAAAATAGGTTACACATGTAGAGCCCAATAGTTCCTTGATCCAGTGCGTACATTGCCTATAGGCAATTAGCGACCTGTGCAAGCATAGATACTTAAGTTTCAGTTGGTTTTCCTAGTAACGTAAGAAGGTTCTATGTTTTAAATTTCACTTGGAAATCATTTTTGACAATGTATTTCTGGAAATATTTTTTTCTTAGTTTTGTAACTAATCGTATTTGGCAACTAATGAAAAATATCCTATTTAAGTGACTCAAAAATTTTAAAAGTTTCAAGCAATTTTCTAAGTTGGTTTTTGCACTTTTCTTAAAAATAAAAGCTCAAAATGATAATGAGTTTTCTGCAAATATTACTTTGTATCTTAAGTCCGGATTTAATAACAAATGATAATACGTTACGATGAACGCTAATACATTAAAATGTGATTTAATAATGAAAAGGAAATGCGAAAGAAAATATATTTTAATGGGAAATAATACCCAACAATGCCGGTGTCATTTTTAAGAAATCTTGTTCAATAATAAAGAGAAATTTTGGAAAACACTTTATCATTTTGAGCTTTGTTTTCAAAAATGCCAAAATTACTTAGAAAAATTGCTTAAAACATTTCAAATTTCTAAGATATTCAAATCGAACCTTTTTCATTAGTTGCCGAGTACAATTCACTACAAAAAGAACAACTTTAATTGCTCATATCTTGCGCAATTTTAAAGATTTTTTTCTGAAATTTTAAAATAATAATTTTGTAACTATTTCTAAACTATTCCAAAACTTTTATTTAATTTTATTGTATATTCTTATAGCAAAAAAAACTTTAAAAAAATCAGTTTCTTATTAAAAATACTCATATTTTGATAAATCTTTAAATTATGTATAACTAAATAATAATAAACAAATAACAAAATATAATAAACAAAATAAGTGTCACAAGTGACAAAACCATTGCTACAATATTTGGCATACGTTAATCAAAATCACTTTTGTCCATTTATAATTTATTTTTGGTCCTTCAAACTTTTAAAAGCTTTAAATTTTATTCATATGTATGCGAAACTGCATAACCCAAACTCTTCTAAATTTTTAAAATAATTCACGGAGTATTTTCCCAAAAAATTTAAGAAATGTGCATATATATTTACATGTATATTTATTTCATTTAATATTTGTAGGAAAACATGACAAATTGATGTACTAGATATTTCGAATTTAAAGGGTTGAAACATCGGTTTTGAAGTTTTTTTTTCTATATCTTCTAGTTATTCGATTATTCTAACTACTGAAAACCTCATCCATCTTCAGTAAGTACAGCACGAACTGCATTGAATTCATTAATAAATCATTTTTATGAAAAATTTTTGAGACATTTTTATTAATGCAGCATAAATATATTATCAATATGTTTTTTTTAAGTATAATCAAATAATTTTTAGATGAATTTTTAGGGAAGAATAGGGTTAATTGTAATTTTTTTTTTACTTAACTATTTTTAACTAACAAAAATCCAATATATTATTAGTATTAATTGACAGACGAGTAAAGTAGGCTATCCTCTACTAGAAAAAAAATTAATACCTTATTTTAAATGTTATTATATTAGTTATTAACAATTTTTGACAGTCGTGCACTTGTTACAATTGTCCCCACTTACGGGGTCAATTGTAACAGTTCATATATTCAACTAAAACATAGTTAATTATACATATTATCATAGTTGTGATATATTTTTTTATTGATCAAAATAGTAGTGATATTTTAGGAGTAAAAATAATAATGAGCAGAGACCTAAAGGGTTAAACTTTTAACTTTAAGGGGTTAAAAATTTTAATTTATGCTGTGAAAGGTGACAAATAAAATAATGCACATGCAACATAATATAAATGATATAGGAAACTATTGGTGGTTCTTAAAGAGTTAAGTGTACAATTATGGTGGTTAGATTATTTATTTTCAGCTGTAACAATCGTCCCTTTACTTATTGTTACAATCGTCCCTAAGACGCCATTTCAGCGTCATTCGTTAAAAACAATGCTAGTTAATTAGCAAATCTAATCTTTTTTTTCTGAATTGTTAATTATGGTTTCCACTTACATATTCGGTTAATAATTTTTATTTGTTTAAACAAAATTACTTTGTTACAATATAATATTCTAATACCAAAAAAGGTACTTACGTAGCGTGAAAATATCTTTTGCGATGTAACTCTTTCAAAAGTACATAAAAATGGTTGCCAGCAGGGGTGTACATATAGATTTACTAAATACACCTTGTGCGTCACCTAGGAACCAAATCTAGAACCCGACAGTCGAAATTTTTGCTCTGCTACAATCGTACCCTGTTACAATTGACCCCCCTCTCCCCTACTTTCTATTTAACATAAATTTTAAAACTGATAACTCGAACGAAAATTGAACCAAGTTTGGTTAAGGGGTCACAGTACCCTTACAACATTTTTTTTTTAAATAAAGGTATAATCATTTATTTTGTGGATGCTTTGCATGCTCATTTAACTTATAATCAATAATTTTTCTTCAAAAAATAATTAAACTATTTAATTTTTTCAAAATTTTTTTAAAAAAAATTTAAAAGATTGAAGATTTTTAAATCCTTAAGGCTTTTTTATTCTAACATATTTTCCAAAATTTTTTTTCTCAGTGCTTGCAATATTCATCTTAACAATTTTGTGAATTCATTCGTTGATATAGCAATTAGAACATTTTTTGTGGATTATTTTGAAAAAAAGTAGAAAAAAAAATTAAAAACTCCTGTTAGATATATATATAACATGCTATAAAAATTGTAATACCTCATAAAATGTGTATTCCATGCAGAATTTAAATAAGTGTATTATACTTAAGATAAAAAAGGTTACTTCAAAGCTTTATCTTAAATAAAAGAATTCCTTAGGGATTTAATTAAGATTAAAACACAAAATTATCATCTTGTAAAAAAGGCACTTTAAAGTCTGTCTGTTGATCAAATTTCCGTTTCAGGGCAATCTAAAATCATTCATAACTTTTTTTAAAAATGTAGATAGAGAGAAGATTTTTTTTTCAATGCATTTGAAATAGTTTGATGTTTTGTAATAAGAAATAAAAAAATATCGATATTTTGGTCATTATTTGGGTACTGTGACCCCTTAAACCACATGAAAGTGGAACGAAACATTTATTTATCTAGCTTTCATTAATTAAAACATAAATTTTTCAAAGAATAAATAAATGAATAAAATTTAATACATATCTGAAAGCAATATAGAAATAAAATTGTACAATTTTCTTGCTAAATGTAATGATAAATTTTTTGTTGTTGAAAATTTGAGAATTTTCTTCATTTTTAAACTTATGCCTTTTAAATTTATTGAATCAAATAAATGACTTCTTGAAATGCTAGTTCATTTCTATATAACTATTTGATGAGTAACTTAGTTTCAACGCAGCTAAAGAAATAGAAAGCACATTTAAGAAAAAAAAGAATAAATATTCATATGTAGTTATTGCTGAGAGTTTAAAAGTCGTACTCAGAATTTTGCTTTCAACTTCTAAATATATTTTATTGGGATAAATAAATATCTACAAATACTTTCTTATTCTCTCATATTTTTATAGTTTACTAATGCAGAAGACTCTACTAAAATTTTAAAAAAATTGATGTTGAGCAATATCTTAATCAAAAAGTACCTGACCTTGTAGTTTTGGATTTGCTAACAAATTCTTGGAAGCCTGAGGAAAAAATAACTTTTGAGAGGAAAAGATAGGAAAAAAGAAGAGGACTTTTCAGGAATGATATATTCAGTTGCTTTCAACGGAACACTGTTTCACTGTTTACGTTTTGTTTGTAAACAAATCAGAAGACTGTCACCAGAGCAATTTTGCCAACAGATGACTCCACGTGAAGACAGAACTTAAAAATTGGGAAGGCGCCATAAAAATCTTTAAAAACATGCAGAAACAAATTATGATAAATAATCTTGTCTAAGAGTTTCTAACGGTGAAATAGAGAACATAGAAGTACAAATTAACTAAGAGTACTTAAATATCGTGAAATGCTGGAAAGATTTATTCAAGCAATTTATTTCTATGGAAGGCAGAAGATAGCGTTAAAACGAACATAAGATCTCGAGACAAACATTAGTGAAGGCAATTAAAAATCATTCATTCATTTTATGGTTAAATGTGGTGACAAAATCTCAGAAGACCGCATTAAGTGGTCCGAAATTAATGTTTTGTACAATTGTCCCTTATATTTAAAACAAACTGATATTTCGATGAGGGCAAAAACAAATTTGTGTACAAAAATGTTTTGTAAATTGTAATACTTCTCTGTATCAGCAGATGGCACAACAGACATCAGAAGAACCGAGCAGTTTTTGTAATTGGACCAAGAAGATTTCAATATCAAGGAAGATTTTTATAGTTTGTCCCCATATTTTATGATACATATAATGCTCTTTTTAATGCCATAAACTCAAATATTCGTGACATAGGGTAAGACCCGTGTCTTTTCTGAAATGTCAAGGGTATGATAACACCAGCGGTATGAATGATCAATTTAAAGGTGTTCAAGCTCTTATTCAAACTGTGTATCCAAAATATTTTTGTACGGAATGTCTTGCGTTCTGCTTAAATCTATCACGAGGAGACTGATCAAAAGCGCAGTGCTGAAGAAATGTTTAGGAGGAACTACTTGTGAAGTGCGTACATTTTTCCGTTCCAAAAAGTTAAATTTCCGCGTATTTGTAAGGGAAATATGTAGGTTTCCTCGTGTTACTAGAGAATTGATCGAATAGTAAATAAAATTACTTTTATGAAAAGTGAAGCTGAAATAGAATTCCACAATTTATATAAGAAAATCCAAGATCTAGCTAATAATTTCAGGCTCTTTAAAGAATTACCAAGACGTGTTAAATCCAAAATCATATGGAAAACTATCCAACTACCACACCGGAGAAGTATTGCAGGCAATCAGTATTATTCCTCATTTAGATGAATTGATTTCTCCATTAAACGAAAAATAATTTCTTTCCACAGAAAAGAAATTTAAAATAATGATTTTAATATCTAAAATAAACAAAATAATCAAGACTATGCCGCACGTCACAATAGAAACGTATTTGTGCATGCTTTAAAAATACAATACGAGAAATTATGATTAACAATATCAAAATTTGCACTAAAAGGTTATTGTGAAAATTTCAAGTGCAGTTATATTTATTAGATAGAAACAAAACTAGAGAAACTTCAAATTTTCGAAATATTGGGTTGTTCGGAAAATAGTTTCATTTTTCTAACTAGCAGAGGACTTAGTGATATTGTCTCAAAACATACATTTATCATACTTAAGTCTCATATTTATTATATATTTTGGCAGCTGATATAGTAAAGCTTGGTTGTGGAAAAGTTTCTGATCAACGTAGTAGTTTTTGGTTTGCTGCTCTTGCAAATATTGAAAGTGAAAAGAGGAATTTTTGTCATATTTTACTTTCTTTTTGCTATCAGAAAGGTAAGAAAGTTGTTTACGCAAGAAAATTATCCGAAGTGAATGGGAAAGATGTATTTGCGGTACGTCAGCATTAATACTCCATCGCAAAATTTCTATTCGGTAAAGTTTCAAATTAAGAAACACGATGATTCACCGTGCCAGTTTAAACTAACAAAGACGCAATGAAATCACAAAATGAAGCAAATCGGTGATTAACGAATCGTGAGATAGCTGAGACATTACATTTATCGAATTAGACCGTTCATGATCAGTTGAATAGCCTAGGATTTAATCTTAAAGCTCAACATCTGGAATCCTCATGTTTTTACGCAAAATGTCACGTTGATCTCTGTGATTTGCATTTCAAAGGACAAAAAAATTTACTATACATTTTTTCATCACTGTGAAATACAAATGAATTGTCTACGACAATGTTGCGGTCTCTACATAATTTTTTGAGCATTAAAACCTTTACTTCAAATAAGGTCAAAAATCACCTTGATCAGTATTTTGACAAAGAACAAACATTTTATGTGTGTAGAATCATATTACTACCAGAATGATGTTAAAAGGTTTTGAACCAGAATGTACAATTTATGACTGTATGAAATATTTACGTACTATGAGAAAATCGTCTATCATTTTCATGAAAAAATTAAGAGCTACCAAATGACATAAAACAACTATTTTACAGTATTTTTAAGAAAAAAGCTTTTAGGGTTTCAAGGAGAAATTCTTCAAGTATTTTTTGCACTCTAATTTAAAATTTATGTCAGTTTATATCCATGTGAGTAGTAATCGGTGTATACAGTAAACAATATATAGCCTAGAAATCTCTAACTCTGGTCTGTTCTATTAGATTAACTTAATTTCCTAACTTTAGAGGATAATATTTTCAGAGGTTATATAGTATATTATGATATTTAAAATGTTAGGTACTTGATTTAAGTTTTCATAAAAAAAAGTTTATGATATCCTAACTATAACCTTATAAATTTTCATAGAATTTTCAATTTATAGGTTTGCAACAAAATTTAAACAAATAATAATAATTATCACAATAACCTAAAAATATCAATTAAATACATTTTCATAAAATGCATTTCAAAAAAACGCTCTTAAAGCATTTTAATTTAATCCAAAAGAGTTTTTGAGAAAAACAATATACTGATCTTTGAAAACGGGAAAATAAACATTTTTTTCAAAAGTAATAACAAAAAATATCTGGAGCTAGGAAAAAAAGAGGAATCGAAATATTATTTTCAAGATACTTTTAAAATAACTTAAATTTTCCTGTATGAAAGCATAAAGTATTAATTGCTTGCATTTTAATGGCATTTTATGGTTAATTTAATGTGATAAAGAATGCATTTTTATAATTAAAAATAATTGATTTCTCACTTTTAAGCACATCAAAAAGCCGAAAAATAATTTTGAAACTTTTTTTAATTACTTATCTTAAATGAGCTAAAAATGATTTACTAAATTATTTTAAATATGTTCGATGTATTTATCTTTAAAAAGAACTTATATATAGTGATGCAACACTGCTTAAGTAGCGTAATACTGTTATATAACCTTACATGTAATACAGCTTAGTTACTTTTTTATCTGCGTAAGGATTTTAAAATGATTGTTACAAAAAATTAAATCAATAAGAACGGCGAAATTAAAACAAATAGTTTGAAATATTATGCAATAGCATCTTTTATACATTTTTATTCCTTTTTTTCTTATTTCGCATTTTCTCTTATCGCTTCATAACGTTTAGCATTTAGAACGTCAACTTTTAATCTTAAACTTATAAAATAAGTCAAAAAAATTTAATTTTAAAACCGAAATAAATAATCATTAAATGGTCATTCATCTCTTATAACATTGTTTTAATTAAATCAAGTTTTAAGTTTTTACAATTTCAGAGAGCAATTAGAATTTATAATTTTTTAACAAGAGTTTAAAAAAAACAAATAAATCGTTATATGTTTCATTTATGGGCTACTTCTTTTTCAGTATTATGAAGTGCAAAATCAATTCATGAAAGTAACTGATAAAATTGCATTCATATCAGATCAAAAAAATATTGAAAAACATTATCACAAATAATTAATAAATAAACTTACTTTTATTTCTAACTGTTATGATAAGAAAATCGTCACCCATATGTAGATCATGACCTATTAAATAAATCGACCTGAAAAAATTACAGTTATCAACACAACAAAATAGTTGCGCCAATATTATCACTTCCTGAACAGTCCGCCCCTTCTTCGTTATCGTCTGTAACTACTGCAACCACCCGCTTAGAAGGGTGCAACAGTTCGTTTTGGCACCGAGTACGAAAGAGTAGAATCGAGAAGGGGTGTCGAAGATTTCTATTTTTTTTCGCGCAGGCGCTTGCGTCTCCCGTCAACACTTCTAAAGAGCAGAATCACACACCGCTTTGAACTTTTTGATATTAGAGTAGATTAAAAGACTTTCTCCTTTTCTTTTCGAACTTTCTCTCCCCTGTAAACGTCTGCTGTTGTCGTCATGTTGAAAAGAATGAATGTTCTCCTTTAACTCCTTTCGAAAATTGACCAAAGGAAATGGTATTTGATAGGCCTTGAGGAATATTTTATTAGATAAATGGTTGTCCTTGGTTGAGTTAAAGATCGTCATGTTTGCTTCAAGTAGTCTTTTGTGTCGGAATTCGAGAGGGATGAGTTCTGAAGAAAAATGTTTGTCTTTTTTTTCTGGGGGTAATTTGTCTCGGTGGAATCATACGTAATATTTTAAAATAAATGCATGCCTTGAAAAGATCGTTTATCTTTGACGTTATATTACGTCTCGACAGCTGTTAATATTTCAAGTTAGACATTTAAATCCAGTCATAAAAATTCAATTTTTTATCAACCACCAAGCTGTATGTACCAATGTATGATTTCTCAAACTTGAGTTTTTTGTTTTTTTAAATTGAGCAAATTGGAATTTAATATTTCATCTTTAAAAAATTAATATTTAAACGACCATCATTTTATTAACTATCATTTCATTTGTATATCAATTCATAAATTGAGATTCAAAATATTTTCTATTACAAAAAATTGAAAAGTTGTGATGAAAAAATATTTGAGACAGCGTAATGAAATAGAAATCACTTAAATAATACCATATAAACAATTACACTCTGTAGTTTTACTTCAGTTTTGAGGAACTCTTATCTGTTATAAAATAGGACACATTTTCAGGAGATTGAAAATAACTTCAAAACACAAATTTTCGCAGTGTGGGGAATGTATTAAAAACTTATAGCCAAGATTTAATCTGTGTAGCTTTAACCGACTTATAATAATAACTATCAAAACTGTGAATTTAATTTCAAAAGTAATTTTATGAAACAAGGATCATATAACGGAAGTGGTTCTTAAAGTATATTACTAAACATTACTCAACTTAAAAAAAATTGTTTCGTTATTAAGTTCTTTAATATAATAACATGTTTTATTTTCCATGAGGTATTACTTTTTATAACTAGCTTTCTTTAGTAATTTCAAAAATTATATATATTTTAATTAGTAATACGAGCTGCTATACAATTTTTGAAACACCATTTAGCCCCACCCCCAACTTATTCTGCTTATCAACCCCTGTCTTTGCTTCGCTTTTATCATTAGGTTTTTTTTTTACAGGACAGAGATAACTTTGCTAATGAAACAAATAAATATTGAAATTTTATAAAAAGTCGATGATTATAAAAGAAGAGATCACTTTGGTAATAAAATAAATAAATATTGTACTTTTCTAAAAAGTCGGTGTTTTTAAAAGAGGAGATCACTTTGCTAATATAATATATAAATATTGTAATTTTAAAAAAAGTTGATGATTTCAAAAGAAGAGATCGCTTTGTTAATAAAATAATATTGCAATTTCATGTAAAAATATTCAGTTAATATATTAATCTCGATGAAATTATTAATTAACTTGATGTGAAAATGTATAATATTTGTGTCATGAGAAATATTTAAATTTAAGAATACTATATTACATGACGTAATAAAGAGAAATAAATTAGACGTAATTTTACTCGTTAATTATGTAACACGATAAACTCATATTATTATAACAGCTTAAATTGGAAACGGTAGCTATATTTCTTCATATATTTCTTACGCTGAGAAAAAAATATAGTCAAAACTATTGAAACATAATAAAATTTACCATGTTTCTGGCTGTACATAAAAAAAAATTCAGGTAATTTTTATTAAAGCACTTTTGTATTGACTTTTAGGTAAAATTAATAATAAAATATGGTTTTTAATACTATTCTGTTTGGTAGTAAATGTGGCAAAATTGGACAATTTTGATCAAAAATCGATAATTTTAATAGTGCTAGTGAAGTTTGAGATGAGGGAAAAATGCTCATTATGCTAAATCTATTTTATTTAGCAAACGCTTGTTACTTTTGCTCCTGGTCGGTTATTTTTTCCTTATATAATCTGAGGAACTGTATGTAGATAAGTACTTTATTTACGTCGCACTAAAGCTGCACAATGAGCTATTGACACTGTCTGGAAAACATTCCTGAGGATGATCCGAAGAGATGTCATCGCAACTTTTATCCTCTGCAGAGAAGATGGTTCCCCCTCTTTGGTAGCCTTGAGACCAGAGCGCGAAGTCAAGTACTTTACGACAGAACAGTTTAACGACGACTGATACCTCACATCCTCGGTCCCTACGCATGTTGATCAAAGTGGTCACCACCCCGCTTGCTGACCGCAGCCAGTGATGCCTGACTTCAGTGTTGCACTGGGAACCGTGTCTTTATGATCAGTCCACTGCGGGACTATGCAAGTTGAAAGTTAATAATCTACTAACATTTAAAATTTTAAGAGAATATGCATTTGTAAATATACACATGCCAGGACAAGGCTGAACTAATCTCAGCATGGCTTAACAGTATAACTTAACTGTTACATAATAGATACTACATTAGGGTATATAAAACTACTACAGTAGAATTGTCCCAACTTCCTAAAATAGAAAATTTGAGGTAGCGGGTTCGAATCTAGTAAAAACAATTTGTGCAAATTTTTATGTTCTTCTCTGACTTGGGCAATCTGTTCCTCCTCTTAACAAGAGCTTATAGCAAATAATCCATTGTAATAAGCATATAAGTCTACATATGTATGCGTAACAATAAAGTAAACTCCAGGAATAGTGAAAAATTAATTTTACACCAGTCAGGCCTTAATGCCTTTTTAAAATGCAGGTAGCGGGTTTGATACAAAACGTAACCGAGGATATCTAATAGAAAATAAATAAATTTGGTTTAGATACATATAAATGATCATGCACTTAATGCAAATAATTTCTAGTCTCTTGTCAAATTGTAGAACATATAGCATAAAAATGAGGGAAGTAGCACAAAGATAGTGAAGCCACTATATTTATGGTTTTTAGCATTTGGCAGAAGGACAACACCCTGTGGCAATGGCGACCCCTTTAATGTATTGATGTTTTACATGAGCCTCGACGTACAGTATTGCTATTTTATTAATCACTCAGGAGCCTTTATTTATTGGATTTGATCTTCGCTTTATCATTCTATGTATAATCTTGCTGACTTTCGTAAAATTAGATTATCTGTTTTTCAAACTGAAAAGAGTTTTTAAACTTTTCTTTGTATTTACAAAAGAAACCTACATAAGTACGTAAATAAATAAATAAATTCCTCTGTCTCATAAAAGATGGATAAAACAGTCACCATAGAATAATGTATAGGAGGTTAATACATCTAAAAAATTGAATTAAACATTTGAAATTATCATTCTTGTCCTCTTAACCCTAATCATAATGAAGAAATAACATTAGAATACGAAATAGTTAACAGTCATTTAACTCCTATATAACATTTAAATAAGCTGACATTTTAAATAAACCGTTGAAATGTAAACACATTATTACCCTTCTTTTTGGTAAGAGGCAAGGACATAAAACGGTTTCTACCAAATAAATCGCAGAATTAATCATAGTTCAGAAGATCATTTCGGTAACTTCATCGTGGTACTTAAAAGCATAACATAAAAACTATTTATTTGGTTGCATTTACTTTTGAGATTCGTATTTGTTACTAAATATATTGTAGCAAGAACTATAATTTTGGAAAACAGAATTTCCGGCGAACAGTAACAACAGCGAATGGTAAAATTATTAAATGAATAGTTTAAATACCTTATACATTGGTTAAATTTCTAGGTTTCTTGCGTAAGAAATGTCTTTACCATTCAAGTATGGTGATTTTGTCAGAATTTTTTTTTTGTGTAAATTTTTGAAATTTTGAATCTTTTTAAAAATTTTGAAATAAATTTTAAAATAAATGTCTGGAATCTCATTTATTTATTTTTTTACTCTTAACATCAATTCAAGCGCCAGTTTATTAAATGAAAATTCCACTTGATAAGTTCACGCTAGATTCAATTTCAGTTTAATTTAATAAATAAAAATTATCCCTTCCACAAGTCAAGATTTAAATTTAATGTTGAATTTTAGTGAGCTATAGAATGGATTATTCTATTCACTATTTCTTTCATTTACCAGTTTAACAGTGGATTATTCTGGAATTACTATTAAATTTTTTTTTTCATTTTACCCCTGGTACATTTCCAACGCTCCTTTACAACTTCAAGTTCATAATTTCGATAATTTTTGTGCTGAAAAACAAAAGGTAACATAAAGCAGCAAACGTGATTAAAAAAACGTATAATAGTTCTTAAAATTGTCATAACTTTCAGTACGCAAAAATGAATAATGAATAAATAAAAAATTTCCTGTTAAGCACACCAAATTTCAATTGTATGGCTGAATTTCTGGAGCCTGCAGATACAGCTTGGATGGTAGTTTATACTACAAGTTTAACAGTCATTGTTAGAATAATTATTCCAACACATTTTCTGTATATTTTACTAAACACCTTCATAATTTCAAGTATTTACTTACTATAGTTTTTGAACTAAAAATATAGAGTAAAGTTGAACACGCAAAAGCCGCCACAACGCATACAAATTTTAAATACAGAAAAACGCAAATTTTAAAACAAAAAAATTTAAGATTATAAATCCGTGACTACATTCTTCTAACATTCCAATTTAATGCTACGTTTTAAATAAACTTTAAGATATTTAAGAGTTAACCGACCGGCCTGTGCAGGGGTTTGGGAACTACTCTTGCACCAGAAAGGTTCTGGGTTCGAATCCCGGGCAAGGCATATATGTTCTTTCCTTCTCTGTACTATCTGTCCGTACTGTGGGAGCAATGTTGGCCCACCTAATATGGTGCCCTGAAAGAGAGGCCAACAAAATCGCCCTGTAAATGCCTGAATTGACAAATGTTAACTCAGGTGGGCAGTGGAGAAAAAATATAGTTAAGAGTTTAAAGTTTCTCCTTTAGGATATTTACTATCTAGATATCAATCATATGCAACATTCATTATTCATTTTTAAATAATATAATAACATGCAAAATTAATAGTTATTTATTATTTCGTCCCATTCACGTAAAAAAAAACATTGAGATAAATGAACCACTGAAAGAAAACAGTTCTTAAACTAACAAACTTGTAACAAAGCTTAATCTTTTAGTTTTGCAACCGGGCTTTGTTTGGATTTTAGAACACAGAAAACTTCTGTCGTCTTCAATTGACATCTCTTTATTTTGTTTGTTATTTTATTCCCTAGCGTGTATCCTAAGAATAATGTTGAGAATGAGATTAATTCAAGAAGACACAGCTTTCAATGGTAGGTAAAAAAAATTAAGAAGTGAATAAATTGCGTTACTTTCCGTTTCATAAGTTTACCCATTCTGCATTTGTAAGTGAATAAGATAAGTATAATTTAACTCAAATAATGTTTCCTATCAATTTTTAAGATTTACGTTACTGAAGTCAAATTAAATCCATTTAAATATATTTTATATATTTTAATTTATTTTTCTATCCGCCGAACGATGCTTGTTATATTTAACAATTAGCATTTATAAATTGAATAAAGGAAAGTAAAATATTCTCTTATATTTTGTAACGAAACAATGCCCTTTCAATAACTAGTTATAAAACGAGTTGAAATTCCATTAGTTTAATTGGGTATGAAATGGAGAAAAGTCAATTATATTATTGAAATAGATTCTTTGCATTCCAAGACTTATCAATGTTTTGATGCTGTGAATGGAACACTAAATAAATATAATAGTGAAGAGAGAAATAATTGCGAATCGGAAGGAAGTAACATATTCTAAGAATTAATTTAAGTGTAAACAGTAACTGATTAAATATGCGTACAAAAAAAATTCAACATTACAATTATTTCTTTTTAATTTTTGACACCCAGTTTTAAGCATTGTGAACAACAGGAAACTTTTGAATTATAGATTTCCGTTTTGCTGATTAAAACGATCTCTCTCTTTCTCTCTCTCTCTCTCTCTCTCTCTCTCTCTATATATATATATATATNTATATATATATATATATATATATATATATATATATATATATATATATATATATATATATATATATATATATATATATATATATATATATATATATATATATATATATATATATATATATATATATATATATATATATATATATATATATATATATATATATATATATATATATATATATATATATATATATATATATATATATATATATATATATATATATATATATATATATATATATATATATATATATATATATATATATATATATATATATATATATATATATATATATATATATATATATATATATATATATATATATATATATATATATATATATATATATATATATATATATATATATATATATATATATATATATATATATATATATATATATATATATATATATATATATATATATATATATATATATATATATATATATATATATATATATATATATATATATATATATATATATATATATATATATATATATATATATATATATATATATATATATATATATATATATATATATATATATATATATATATATATATATATATATATATATATATATATATATATATATATATATATATATATATATATATATATATATATATATATATATATATATATATATATATATATATATCTTTATGTATAAGAAGAGAGTGGAGTGATAACACATAGCCAATCAAAATTAAGAACGCATGTGTGTAAAGGTAATAATTTTTAATAATGCTGTCTGCAGCAATGTTACACTTAGTACACTTACCAGCTTACTACATACTACACTAACTACACTTACTACATACATACTACAACATACTACACTAACTAAACTACGCATACTACACTAACTACACTTACCAGCCAAATCTTGTTGCGATTTTTATTTTCTATTGAATGTGTGAAATATATCAAGCAGAGTTTACTTTAAAATGCTCATATCTTTTATAAAAAATGAATCGCCGTGAATATCTTAGGAGATATCAACAGCGACATAGGGCTGAACATAATTTAGCAGTACAAAATTACCGAGAAAATAATCGCAGTACTATCAATACGTGACAGCGAAATGCGCGGCGAAGAAACATTGAAGAGTCAGGACGTTTAAATGAAAACGAATAATATGGAAGAGAAATTGATAAAAATTGTCGTATATAAGGAGGTTTTGTAAATAATTTTTAATTTTGTCATTGTTTTTTCTTACTTTTAATTGTTTCTTACTTACTTTCAAAAAATCGTGCAGCCAGAAATATTAATTAACAGTTCATATTTGTTTGAGATGTTTCTTAAATAATGCATATAAGTGCTAATCATTGGCATACAAAATGATGTGAAAAGAAAAATCAATGAAAAATGTACATAGCTAGGTTTTGTAAATATTCAGAGATCTATTGTAAATAATTTTTAATTTTATTGTTTTCACCTTATTTTTTTATAACAATTCAGACAAAAATGTTTATTGATCATTGATAACATAATTGTTTCATTTTAAATTTGTTTTTTTTTATTAACATTCAATGTGACAAAAAAATTAAATTGCCTTATTTAATTTGTCGAATTTCAGTTACATACGTTTTTATTAAATAATTTGCTTCTTGTCTGATTGAAACTAAAATATTTTGTCAGTTGACAGTATTGTAGTTAATTGGGCAATTACTTGTAATGAGTTTTGCTTTTGAAATATTACTCAGCATCAACATATTAATGTTACATATTTTGATTTGTTTGCCGTATTTTAAAGCTTTTTTTCATTAAGTTTTAATTGTTTTCAGTTTGAAATTTTAATTACTGGGGGGGGGGAGATCAAGCACACAATATAGGTAGTGTCCGGCATCCCATAAGATCAACAATGATTTGAGTTAGTATGGGTAAAAATGTACTTGAGGGTGCCCCTTGGCGAAATTGGCGACTTATGTTTGGCGCCATTCCTGTCTGCGCGGAACACCGTGGTAACAAGAATAACTGCCAACATATAATGATATTTCAATAAGACATTGGAAAATTTCAACAAGACATCGGCCAAAACCTTATAAAATTGCAATGATCCCAATATGAGCAAAATTAATAAACCCAAGAAAATGTATTTTGAATCAAAACAAAAATTAATGGAGTTAGCAAAGAAAGAAAAGGAAAAAAACAACTCTCTTCTTCGTTAAGCTTGAATATCCTCAGATTTAGGGGAACCGAATTCTCTAATAGCAATCAAATACTGTCTAAATTTATCATGAAAAGAATAGTACCTCTAAAGTAAGTAGTGTACCTCCATCGCCACATAAATTCGGTGAAATACGAATCGAAAATTGCGTTTATGGTACCGGACTGGCGATGACATTTTTTTCTAAAGTCCCTTCTTATGACCGCCCACATACCTTCGATCTTATTGACCAGAAGAAACAGTAACCTTACCAGCCGTTATCCAACTTAGAACTAACGGACATCTGAAATCACATGTACCGTTGAATATTTAAAGATAATACTCTAATCTAAACCAGTCAGAATCACGATTGGGCCACAAAATCGCCCAGCTTGGTGATCAACCGTGATTACAACTTGGCAAGAATCAAGGGGCACCCTCAAATATAGTCAATGCAATTGCGTAGAAGTTATCGGGGGTTAGCGAGCAGGGGGTGGAGCCCTCCAGTATATATATATATATATATATATATATATGATCACTATAACATAGCACAAGAAAACAAAGAGAAAAACGAAGAAAATTAATAAGTTTTATTCCGGATTTTTAATTTCTTT
>NC_092206.1:46192993-46304438 GCF_043381705.1 Parasteatoda tepidariorum
TATATATTGAAAAGTATAGTAAATATTAAAAAAATAATATTAAAAAAGTATATTAAAAAGTATAGAAAAAAGTATAGCTATTGATTTTTTTGAGAGGAATTACTTCGTTTCAAATTTGTTTAATAATTTTGTAATAAATTTCAAAGCCAACTACTGATATTTATATAAATCTATTTAATTTTTTACAAATGAAATCTATTTATAGTTCACTAAATTGCTTAAGTCTATATTCGTCTATCTAAAATCTTGTCGTCACAGTTAACACACTTTAGTATTGCCACCACACTATTACCCTTAGCAAATATGACTTGAATTTTACAATACATCTATTATTTTTTCGTATATAAAATTGAAGAAAAACTTTGTGGGTGCCTGTGATTTTTCTTATTTCCAATTCAGTAATATTTTAGCATGTTATTTACTTATGGGTTTTTAAAAGATAACAATAGATATAATTTTTGTACGTAAAAGTGTTGCCAGCTTAGAGAAATGCACGTGATTTTTGATACCGAGTATAAAAAATATGTGTATGGATTGCAAGGCTCTTTTTTTAACTGAATATAAGAAATAACGATAATTTTCAACGTACGTATAATATGAAGTTATGAGACATGGTAAAACAACGTAACCCATTGCAAACATCTGCTCACATCTATCTCGAAAATGGCATTCATAACTCCTTTCTGGAATATTTTTATTGATTGATATTTATAAGGAACATCTTTAATTTTTTGGTGGCAAACAAAGAAATGTTTTGAGTTAATGTATTGAACATTAGTGTGGAATTATTGTGCATTAATGTAATGATACTTTTACATATAAGCTAGCTATTACTATTTTTAATTTTTTAGAAAAATGCGCCTACATTATATACAAAATGGTAAAAAACTGTAGTTAATACCCTGTTTCAAGTTGGTAATTACTTTGCCATGATTAATCCTTCCTTTCCTACAGGTGAAAGAGAGCTTTTTAAAATATAAATTAAGTTATGAATATGATTTTTTTGTCAATATTTTTTGTAAATAATTTCTCGTGAGACATAAAACTGTGTCTTTTATTATTATAATAAAATGTTAATAGTTAAAAAATGTAACAAATAGTAGCAAAAAGAGCATAAAAGTTTATTATTTTTTGTTACTCACTTTAATTTTAGCAGAAATAATCAGGTACAGTATTGTTAAATAACTGAGATGATGTGATTATCATAAATACAGAAAAGGAACATAAAATTTTCTAACTGTAAACGCTAGCGTGTAATGTTTTTTTTTATGCTTACAAGCTTACTTATTTGCGAAATTTTACCTAAGATTACTGTCAATTAATCCTAAAAGTTAGAAAATAAATAACCTATAAGTTGATAAAAAATGACCTATCAGTTCGTAAATCGTATAGAGCGTCATATCCTTCCAACTCCTTCGACATACACAATTTGTGCTTTTCTACTCTATGTAAAACAAATGGTGGTCAGGTCAACCAAAATACCTTTCGCAAGGTATGTTTATCTCAATGTTTGTTTCAAGAGTTTCTAGTCTTCTGGGTTGAGTTCAACATTAAAAGGATGAAAAAATAATTGATAGCCACATATTCGACAAAGATTACTGTTTAGCGTAAGGGATAAAATAAAACTATTAAAATTATCTTATCTTCATCGATAATGACACACCGAGTAGATAATAAATCATGTTTTTCATATAAAATTATAAATTACATAATTATACATTTAAATGCCATCTCTCACTTAACTGTTTCCGAATATTATTGCAAATATTATCAAATATTATCATGAACGCTCTCTTCACCTCTGAAGTATAAGCACCATAAACAGCAAACAGCTGGATATAGGAAGTTTTGCCTTTTTGAAGCTCTTCATTTTTATCAAAGTAACTAAGTTCATTTTCAACAATGATACTGGAAGATAAACGAATATTTAGCATTTTAAAATTGAAGTATCTCCACTTTTTAAGTTTTACGTGCGATACGCTTTTTCAACAAGCTAAACATTACAAAACATACGGTTTTATCATCGAAATATACTCCTCTTACATGAAGCATAATGATTAGATTCACATTTCCTCTAAAAGCACGCATTAATTCATTGCGAACAATGTCACGTCAATTAGACTTTCTAAATTACACAGATACATTGATAATAATTCAAATGGTTTTATCTCCATGAAGCCTCTTTTAGTATATGCCATATATTTCCTTCCACACTTGCAGTATATATTGTTTTCAAAATTACACAGTGAGATAAATTCACCAAAATTATTCTACTCAAAGAACATAATTTACAAATGAGTTAAAATATTATTCATATTGATTGCTTATATGAATTTATTTGCTTGAGTTTTCGGCATTATTACTACACACGCATTCTTAACTTGATTAAAATTGTGTAACTTATAAAGACAACCATGCACCTTTATTAGTCTATTTTATACTTAATATTTAGATTGATTAGGTAAGGTAGCTTTACATGCTTTTGAATACAAATATCAACGCTACCTTTGACAGACATAATTGTTATCTTTGATCAATCACGTGATTCATGTCGGGCACTCAGCCTACTAGCCACACCACCATAATTTATAATTACAAATAGTATTTTTTATTTTCACCTTTAATAAAGAGATATAAATTTATTTAATCGTAATTGTGCAACTTACAAATAATGGTTACCATATATCCTTAGTTAAGGACTTTATACGTACCGTTTAGAGATGTCACAATTAATATTTGGATTAATTAGGTACTGTGAATATCAACTAGTGAATATCAACGTTACCTTTGACAAATATAATTGTTATCTTTGATCAATCAAGTGATTCTCGTAGGGCACTTAGACCATTGGTTAACAAACTGTAAGAGGTAGAAGTCAAAATCGATGAAAGCTTATTTGTGTAAACGTCTGCGTGGTGAACAGCTAGGAGCGCACCATGCTCTCGTGAATTTAATAGCACTGTTCATTAACTGTTATGTGCATCATCAAGATGTGGCGAAATGGAGGAGATTGAGTAAAGCTGCATCCATACCTAAGGACTTAGTTTCGCTTTAAACTCGCTTATTATTTGCTTCCTTTGTTTGAAAATATAAATTCTCTTATTTTCATAAAAGTAAAAAATGTCCTTGGTTTAGAGATATGCAGCGAGCACATAATATAATATGATATGTGTTTTAAGCTTTTTAACTCGTGAGGTTAAAAAAAATGGCCCATAACCTCAGCTGAACATGAGGTTTTGATTTAAATTTTTTTATTTTTTTATTTCCAATGAGCTGCACAATCGGTCTTGCCGATGAGCAGACCTAGTGCGCTCTCCAGAGGTGGTAACCACTCTTTCAAGACCACCACAATGGGTGAGATACCGTTGGTCATGTTAATTTGGACGTCTAGTTTCTGCCACACTAGATGGCAGCACCGAGACTCTGATTNATAATATGATATGTGTTTTAAGCTGTATAACTCGTGAGGTTAAAAAAAATGGCCCATAACCTCAGCAGAACATGAGGTTTTGATTTAAAAAATATACGCTCCAAAAGTTGCCTATAGATTAAAATTTGACTCTTCGAGCATAATACGTGTATTAAATTAATCAGATTTTTCCTCTAAAGCAGTAAATAACTTTTTTATATTTATAAACAGTATTTATTTCATTTTTTACTTTTTTAGCCAACTTTAAACAACCGACCCAATTTTGAGTTTATGAATTTTTGACCAATGTTCAACTCCAAGCCTTGTAGTTTTGAGCACAATTCAAACGACAAGAGAACTCCTTGATCAAGTTTTGGAAGAATTTTTGGTGGAATTGAGTTACATGGAGAGGAAAGCCACGAAAACTACTATAGTTAGCCTGAAGGCAAGGGGACTCTAATCCATGATTAGTCTACCTCTGAGGATATTTTACTCTAGCATTCTAATCGGTGCTTGCCAGGTCGTATCGACCAGACATTGATGGTAATCAAACCTAGATCACTTTATTAGGAGGCAAGAGCTCCATTGCCTGATTACAGTATTTATTTGTAATTTGCAAACGCGATTCAATGTAATAACCTTTCTTATGTTCTAACAATTGCATGCTGTATACAACATTTTTAAAAAACGCCGTCAATATGTTTTGTTTACAAACGCTTTGTTTCACAGACATAGAAAGCAATATGAAAACATTGAGCCCCATTCGTAATTTAATGAATAAATACTGTTTACTATGTTATAAAAAAGTTATTTGCAGCTTTTGTTAAAAAACACATCTTTATTTATTACATGTATTATTCTCCAAGCGACAAATTTTTTGCTATAGATAATTTTTTGAATATTTTATTTTCTTTTAAAAAATAAAATCCCATACTCTGAGCATGTGCGTCAATTTTTAAAAAAATTTGATCATTACTTCACGTGTTTTCGAGCTCTACAAACATCACGTTATTTCATGGGTACCTTGTATATATATTTAGGAACTAGATTAATTTAGATACTTAGATTAGAACGATTTTTTTAAAGTTTCTACTATTATTACGAACTTGTTTTATTTGTTTATAAATCTCTGTTTAGAAATCTGAGAAAATTAATTAGAGAAAGTAAATAACCATTCCAGCTATACATATAACATCTTTAACAGTACACATAAAAATTTATGCCGGTAATCTGTGTGAAAGTTTCCAGAAATAAAAAAATTGCAAATCAATTACTTCAGCTCTTAGATGTAATAAATGTCATTATTAATATATACGTCAGCACATTTATATCTCGTCTCGTCGTTCTTTTAATAACTTCTTTTTTTCATTAAGTAGAAAATGCATTTTTTCCGTGTAATGAGAACTGTGCCTGATGCAGAGAATAACAATTCCACAACTCACAAATACTGCACTGTAAAGGATTTCTCGGAAAAAATTAATAAATTTAATGTTATTTTATCACATTCAAATAAAATGGTCAAATAACCATAAATAAGATGGTAATTTACTGTTAACTGTGAGAAAAGCGTTTGTTAACTACTTTAAACTAAACGGTTAAATAACAGGATTCTTATCGCACGAATTAAGCCCACCTAATGAATAGTTCCTTGCAATTGTGTATATATTATAGCCGAGAAGATTAATCTGTCAGTCTCATGAGCGACAGATCTGTGATTCGAGTCTCAGCCTTGATACCGCAATATTTCCTATTCCCATCAACACATGCATTTTCCAGTGCCCTACATTCTCCAATGCTCTTTACTTAACGAAAAACTTAGCTCCTATTTGTAATTAATTTTCTTTTTTTTACGTTTTGGAAACCATGCTAGTCGTAAATGGTTAAAAACCCATACAGTTTTGTATTCATGGTCTTATAACCATACTAGTTGTAAACTGCTTCAAAACCATAATGGTAAAAATGCTCTTAACCGTAAATTTTACGGTTAATCGGATGGACTGACTGCTGCCGGTTAGTTTACCCTAACTTCAGAATGAACATTCTAACATGGTATAATACACTGGTAATGGAAAATTTCTAATCAATGAAGAAATGCAAAGAGTAGAATGGTATTTATTAGAAGCATGTATTACAAGGTAGAGGTGAAATAATGAGTAGAGGTGAATAAATGAATGTAAAATTATAGCCTATATCTTTCAATAAATCATTACTCAGAGTAGCAGTACCTGTCAGCGATAACAACATTCAACTGTGCAAATCAATTAAATATTGTATAATGTATGTACACTTATAGCAGATCAAGCCCCTTCAACACTATGCCAAATTTCCAATCCAGTAGTTAGTAGAGATGTTGTGTCAATCTCTCTGCAACCTGTAAAAGCAGAGTTCAAATGAAAATTGATCACGAGAAAACTGCTGCCAAACTTCTGATTTCTACACATTGTATGTGGTACTATTATTTTGCAGGAATGTTCCGAAACTCTAATCATTTAGTACACCATGGTTAAAGGTGAGGCGATTTTCCCTTTTGCGGCATGCAGTCTTCATGGTGCAGCAATATTAAAAGCCAATAGTGTATTTATAGCATTATGTTAAGTATATGCTTTGAGTTCCACTGATTGAAATTTGATGAAATACCCTAACTCTTTTTGCTTAACAATCACTTTACAAATAATTTATTTTAACATTTAAAAACTATCACTAAAGGGAGACTCATTTGCATTCATCTTGATAAACATTACAAATCAGAATGATAATAATTTAAGGAAAACTTAAAAGCCAAGGTTTAACTACCCTTTGCTACCTAAACGTTTTCTATAGAAAATATACTACAACGTAACCCTAGTTCACAGTATGATTTTTAATGATAATTTTAGAAATCTACGCTGAAAGCTATAGTTTTGTTTTTACCAGTTTATAGTTGTTTGAGAGATAAAGAAAATTATAAATGAAGCAGAATGTTTAAATATGTATGTGCGTCTATGTGTATCTTATACGAATCCGCAAATCGGAACTGATTCACGCCAAATTTGGCGTACATGCTTTCAATATTTTCCTAAGAGAGAGATTTCTGTAGAATTCAATAAATATTTTGTAATGTGAATGATTTTCCAGCTTACAGCTCTGCTCAATCAAAAATACGTTTTATTTCACGTTCTTATGAATTATTTAACTTTGGTTTTGTTTGCTAGGCTATCAAAGATAATGTCAACGTTACTAATTTCATGGCGAAGCGTGATACGTCACCAAATTAGTATTTTAAAAGGTATATGAAACCACACGTTTCTCATAATGATACTTACGCTATTACATTTCTATAAAATAGAAACTCATCAAGAACTCATGAAATAAAATTAAACCTGTTTATTTAACTTAAGAAAATTATGGCAAATTTTGAATTTCACAAAGTAAGTGATACTATACGTATAGTTATCATTTCTTTTGGTGAGATAACATTCTAACTCATTACCGGGAATCAAAGTCACAGCGAAGTAATATGGGTTGTGCATTAGGTACCTTGAACGTATAATATGGTGATATTTTACTTTATTACCTTTATATGTTATTATAATTAACTTTATAACCTTTATATATTATTTTATTTTACTTTATAATATATATGGATTTAATTTACTTTAAAACTTTATACCGTCTTTGAACAGTCGACCCAACTTTTTTGGGTTTACGACCGCTAATGATCAAATCCGTAGCTTTGTAATTTTGAGTACTATCCGGAAGACAAGGGAACTCCTGGATCAAGGATTTGGAGAAATTTCCTCCGTAAAAAACTTTTGATGGAACTAACCCACATTTGCGTTGTAGGGAAAGGAAAACCAGGAAAACCATGAAAATCTCTCTCGTTGAGCCTGACGGCAAGGGGACTCTAACCCATGATCCGTCTACCACTGAGAATATTTTACGCCAGCACTGTGAACGGTGCAAGCCGGATGGAGAATTCGTATCGACCAAACGAATTGCAGGGATTCAAACCCGGTTGATTCATTAAAAGGCAAATACCCTATCCCCTGAGTCATTCCGGCTCACTCGGGATTAATGCCAGCGTTTAGAGTATAGGAATAAATATACAAAATCCAAGTTTAGCTTGCAATCGGATTTACGTCAGACTTTCAAATAAAAAACGTCAGGTATTTGACATTGTTACAGTGGTGCATGATTGTTCGTTTGGTTAAATAATAAATATTTTTATACTGGGCTCCATAACAGTTTTTGAGAAACGCTTTAATAGAAATGACATAATTAATATCAATAGTAATTTTAATCCAATATTCTTGAGAAAGTCTCGTGTTTTAAAAAGTGAACACTTTTAATAGCTAAAAATGGCCACTGGCCACAAGCAAAGTTTTCCAATGTTGTCCCATAGTAATAGATACTAATTAAAATGTTGAAATGGAATAAATGTGTGGTAAAAAATTAATTGGGAAATTAATGCTAATTCCTCCTGGAAAAACGTACAAATATCGTCATACTATAATGGAAGCAAATGATGCTTAATTTTGGTAATATGTTCTACGAGAGATACACTGAAGAGCCAAAAAAACTGGTACACCTGCCTAATATCGTGTAGGGAAGAACGTATGGAAAGCCCTTATCGATGATGTTTCGTTGAATGGTTCGCACGCTGGCACTTGTTGATGGCCCAGCATTGAAATCTGCTGCCATTTGTGGAAGGGTTGCACGTCTGTCACGTTTAATGATTCTCGTCAATCGTCTTTGATCTCATTCTTGCATGATCTTTTTCCGACCCCCAGAGATTTCATAGATTTGATGTTTTACCGGATTTCCGACACTCACGGTATACTCGTGAAATGGTCGTACGTGAAAATCCAAATTTCATTGCTATCTCGGAGATGCTATGGCCCATCTCCCATTCTCCGACTATAACACCACGTTCAAACTCACTTAAATCTGTATAACATGGCATTGTAGCAGCAGTAACCGATCTAAAAACTGTGCTAGACACTCGTTGTCTTATATACGCGTTGCCGATTGCAGGGCTGTACTTTGATTGGCCCAATACTCCTTTATTTGCATACTCATGTCTGTACCAGTTTTTTTGGCTCTTCAGTGTATAATAACTGGTGTAGTTGTAATAGATACAAAATATACCAATCTAGGTACAAAGTATTATATTAGTAGATTTAATACCTATTAAAAATGTACTAAAATGCAAAGTTTATAGTAGAGATAGAATGGAAAGAAGTTCTTTTTGGTCAATCAAATGGGATAAATACCGAAAAGAATTGCTTGACTGTAGTACATTTAGGTTTTCAGGAGTTGGTTGCAGGCGACGGAATCATGCCAAATAAAACCGAATACAGCAAATTTTTATTTTGATTGGATGAATTACAAATAACGTGTTTTGCTTAATTTAATAACGTAAAGTCACCTGGAAGGACAAAACAATAATAAGAAATCCAACTGCTTTGTTTTAGTTATTGTTTCGGCATATGTCTTCCAGTTTAGTTATGTGATTTTGTAGTGTTGTTCAGTACTGATTTCTTAATTGTTTACTTTTTTTTTCGATCTGTATGAGGAACTAAGCCTAGATGCAAGAGAATGAGTATCAGCTGACTGCTTTGGATAATTTTAGTAGTTAAAAGAAATTTTGATACTCAACCTAGTTAAAAAACACGTAAAAATCCAAGAATAGTTGGTAATTATTCACTCAATTTAAACACGTGGAAAAAATACACATCTCTAAGTAGTAAACTATAATGTGTTAAATAGCAAAATTACATACAAGTCCTTAGATAAACCTTTTCCCCCTTCATTTTAAAAACAATTTCGAACTTAAATTAGTGTTTTTTTATTTTATTTTCGAAAAATGAAGGATGAAAACTCTGAAATATACCAAGAACCAAACAATTAGAGTGGAAATCATCCGGAAAAGAAAACTCTTTATCGTTAAATTTCAAAAATAAAAAAGGGATCTTACGATTTTTCTTTAGAATGAACTTTTTAAAACAAACATTGTTAAAAAAAGATTTTTATTCTTCGTTGATTTTTGCAGGAACAAAAGAAAGCTTAAAGATTTTAATCTGAGAGACTCTAAAAATGTGGTATTTCTGTAAAATTCGACAAACCTTAGCGAACCTTCTAGAAATTTAAAAGCGTAATTTCAGCCTGTATATAGTACTAAATTGAACCATACTTTAAAAACTTTAATCATTCTTGTATTTCATTAAATGATATTAGAAATAACTTGAATGTAAAAATAATTAAATTTATTAGCATCGTAATTTGAAGTAAATTTTAACGTAGAGAGAAAATGCAATTTTATGTAATGCGTACGTAATATGCGTAGATGCGTACGTAATATGCGTACGCAATTACGTAGTATGTGTAGAGGGATTATGCAATTTTACCTTATGATTCGGTATTTAGCAGTAACTGCACATGCTTTTTAACTATTGCTTTTTAACGTTAATAGCTTGCTCCTCACCGGTAGTGACACATGCGCACTTCAGGTACGCAAGCCTAGTTGCTTAAAAACTAAGTTACGGAAGTGTGCGAAGTGATGCATTAAATTGCGAAATCTCTCTGAAATTTTGATCTAAGGCATCGTTTAACGCATCGCAAATGTTTAAACGTTGAACTGATTTTTCGGAAAGTGGTGTATGCAACAACTACGTATACACTTAATATGTAGTATTAGTTAAGTTATAAGCGCTGTTTAAATGTTTTATGATGAATGTACTCATTATAAAGATGTGACTCATCATGTTAGAATAAATGCAGCGTATCTGCTAGAAATTTCGAAGCATGATTACAACCTTCATTAAGTATTGTATTTTAGGGAAATTCACTCATTCTTGTAGTTAAGTATTTAATATTAGGATATACATGAATGAAAACATGGTTCAGTTCATGTGGTTGAAATACATTTTAACGAAAGAAAATTTACCAAATTTACGTATCACATGATCCCGTACTTAACTTTTGACGTTACTGCTTACCATTTTATTACTTTTCAATGTTAGTAGTTCACAAATCACAGGTAGTGACGCATACGCACATTTTAAAAACTTAGCGTAATTACTTAAACACTTACTTAAGGGAGCATGCAGTATGACATGTAAGGCTAGGAGCTCTATGACTATGATTTAGGGACCGGTATATTATTTAAACGTTGAATCGAATTTTCGGAAAGTGCGCATATAACGAATGTGTATACACTCAATATGCAGTAAGAATGAAGTTATAAACACAATTTAATTCCTTTCTGATTAATTAACTGATTTTTTTTCTTTTAATTAAGGGGATATGAAACGATTAAGATAATTGGTCCAATTAGTATTTATTAAAATCATCCTAATTTATAATTTATATGTAGAAGAACTTAAATTTCCAAAACTAAATAATCTTAAAACTATCTTAAAAACTGCCTTGAAATAAGCATTCTGAAGTAGGTAAAATAAAAAGAAATTTATGCATAAAGTCTTGAACAATTCTTTTTATTGTGGGCTCATTTTTCTCAACCAGGGGAGATCCAACGCAAATTGATTGAACATGATTGTTTTTTTAACAGCAAATTATTGATCGAATTAAGAAAAGCATTTATCATGCCTCTAACATATTTTAATAAATACATAATACTAGCTGAAGGCGCGTTCTTCTTACGCTAAAAAAAGTAGATAATCAATAGACAGGTGTTACTCCTGTAATCAAAATTAGGCAAAAATCACCATAGTTTACAATTTTCATCGGTACTTATTTCTTTCGGTGGGCTAAAGAAATCAATTTCCTATCATAAATATCTTTGTGCCAATATTAGTATGTTAAGTACATATTAAAAACACCAATTTATATTGTAACAGTTGTATCTGTTACTAAAATTAAACATCACTATCGTCAATAATAAAACAGCTACTTTTTCAGGTTTTACTAGATAAGTAAATACATTTCCCCAATTAATTTAAGAGATTAGTACTAAAGTTATATTTCTATTGCTATAAAATTCATTGCTGTAAAATGTTTAATTGATCAAGAGGATGCTGGGGTCTTCAACGTTCCTAATAGCATGAAGAAGATATCTGCCTTAAGTATTTCATTATTTTTTCAAAATAACATAATTGTATTTTTAAGGTACGCTACTTCAAGCTTACCATATGCAGCTTTATTACGACCCTTTTTTCAAATATTAATTAGAGAGCATTTCCCATTTTATAGATTAGCTAAGTATTATACAGGGTGCTTCGTCTTTATTATGCATTTTTAAAATCCTTCCCAAAATTGAAAATATATATATATATATATATATATATTGGCGTTGTTTCTACAAANACTGCATTGCTGAAGGGATTTGTTATGCTGTGCATTGATTTGTTAGTTACCAAGGATGGGCCCGAAATGGATGTGCGCAAGGTAATATTATACCGGATAATTTGAAAAGTTGACCATAAATAATTTTAGAAAATAAATAAATTGTTTCTCTTTTCGATTTTTTCTTAAATAAATATTTATTTTCTAAAAGTATTTATTTTTTGTAAAAAAAATTTTTGAGTGCTCCTCACACAATTGTATTAATTTGCATTAGCTATACTGATACAATATCGGAAAGCACTCTTTTTTGTGGATATAATCGTGTGGGCTGATGAAAAGATTATATCTTTTATTTTTCGGGTTTTTTTTAAATTTAATCCTTTTTTCTAAATCAGTTGTTTGTTATTTTTTTCATTATTATTCCCCCCCTTTTTTTTCATATGTCTATAATTTTCCTTTGCTATGTCTTCATTTTGAACTTGCATATATATATATATATATATATATATCAAAAAACAACAAAAACTCAATCGGATGTCATAATCAGCAAGACAGGATTGATTGCTGAAAGAAGCAGAAAGGAGTGATGAAACACGTTTAACAGATACACTCTCAAATTTCACCCTTCAATTAAACGTGTTTTAATGTTAATTAACTCGCATTTTTGCACTTTTTTTTCCAGATTTTGGGTTTTTTTACGTTTAAATATCCATTTTCAAATCTCTATGCATGTATTTTTCTTCATTTGTCCCAAGAATACTGAAAATACATATTAGAAATAGATTATTTCGGAAAACCTGCGTAATGTATTAAAAAAAGTAACATTTAAGACTTTTTTTAAAAACATAGTTTATTATATAAAATGCCTAGTATAGCATAATGCATTAAAATAATGTAATGCATAATACAGTGCATAGTATATATAACTAAATCGTGTTATGTCTAACATGATACACTGAATTAAGGTGCATGCATTAAATTTTAAAAATATAAGACACTTATTTATATACTAAATTCTCAAAACTTCAGACGGTCGGTCATTGGATTTGAATATAATTCTCTTAACTTACCATACACATCGGCCTTTAAATTCATTTGTATGCATTCTTGACTAAATCCTTCTGCGAATAAGAACCTAATGCAAAACTGGAGATCGGCTGTAAGATTCATTAATTTTAGTATGTAATGGCTCACATTATAATGCCTTCCACGAATGTCGTTCACAGATTGAAGGAACATATGCTTGGGCGGTTTCTATTTGAGGAAATAGGATCTACTTTACATCAGAATGAGTGTTTGCACAATGAAGCAAAGACTGTTTGGTGTTAAACATTGAATTACGTCTGAACGGTTCTTACACAAACTTATTTGAGTTTGCGCTGCATGATTCTTACTAATTTCCAATTTTTAAGACAACCATTCCTTTATTTTGCTTATTTTTTCAAACAAATCCATTGAAGAATATGTGTGTGAATTTAGCAAATTAACAATATGTTTTTTTTTGTATGTTTCATTATTTATTTTACGATTCTTTTGAATATCTGAAGACAAATGTTATGTTTCTGAATTAAGTAGTTAATATTAACTAACTTTTGTACCATTGTGTTTTTATATTGCATTTTCAAAATTGTTTGGCTATTTTTTTGGTTTGTTTTATTTTAATTGAGTTTTTAACATAGGTAAAATTTTTTGTGTTTTTTGGTCTTTTTAAAAATTAGTTTCTAAACTTTTTAAACATTTTTTAAATTAAAATGAACAATCTTAACAATACCTGATAAAGTTTTGATTAATAAATTTAACTACAAATCACAAGCTAAAGTAATACAATAATTTTAGTTTTAAAAGTAAGTCTACAAACGTAACATATGCTTTCATAAATTTTTATCAGTGTAAATTGCAGAAAATTAAATTTAAATATAGGATAATATATAATGTTTTAAATTTGTAATTCAATAGTATCCGGGGAGAGCTGGAGAGTTTTTATAAAGTGATCACCGCAATAACACATCTTAACATAAATTTCATTCGCTTAAAATCTATTAAAATATAAGGAAGTAAAAATTAACAGTCTCCCGACCATCACCTCTTTAACTCTAGAAATTGGAATCGCTATAAAAAGCTTCCTAGGGGATGTACAACTATCGTGGATAGACCTTCCTACTACTAGCCAGGTGTTCCTTAGCTGGTAGCAGCTAACGAACATCTTCCTCGCACATTCCTTCCTGAACATCTTTAAGGGAGTAATGTGCCACATCAACGCACATTTTTAGATTATGTATTTTGCGCAAAAATGAGAATATTCTGTTTTAATTTTGAATACAAGAGGTTTTCAAATTGGACTATTATTTGTTTTTGAGTTAAATTGACGCAGATTTTCTCAATTTTGAAAAAAAAAATTTGGAGAGTGAACATAAAAAGAAGTATAAAGATGTATTTGTATAGTGATCAATGCCTTATTCTTTCTAATAAAAGCTTTTTAAATGTGCAAAAACATAATAATCTTGCGGCATATCAAACAAATGAACTTATTAAATTGCTCTCTTATTTCTCATGAAATTCAAAAAGGAAATAAAGAAACGCATTGTGATTTGTAAGATTTCTCAGAGTGAATATTTAAGATATTTGGGGGATTCAAATTTTATCAATTGTAAGTGCAAGATGGGAGCTTAAACTTTAAGACTTTTATTAAATCAAACAACTATCCTTACATATTTATCTATGATATTTTTAGCTCTTAAATAATCACGCAAATAAATAAATAGTGATGTGATTGGTTTTTACTTAAAATACACTGAGTTATAAAGGAAACAAAGAAACTTTTTCTAATAATTTTTATGTATTTAAATAAAGTTCCGACTATTGCTTCTACTTTATTTTTGTTTTTATTATTGTTACCATTTAAAGTTAAGGGTGAAATCTCATGAAATATCTAAAAAATTTGAATTTGATTTATTAGCATAAAAATTATTTCATGTTTACCTCTTTTAATAAAATATGATTATATGTCATTTTTTATTCAAATAAAAATATTGAATTCAAAAAAATTATGAAGTTAAAATCTCATAAAAACTAAGCAAATAAAGTAGGAATGAGAGCTTAACAAGCTTGATAAAACATATTTTAAATAAGTTAGGGATAGCATAAAGCGTCATAAATTACTGAAATTTAAATTTTCAGCCTCTGTAAAAACACAATATTTGTGAACATTTAAAAATCAATATTTATTTTGAAAATATAAAAATAATTCTTCCCCAGATTCGGGAAATTTGCATGCTAGATAATGTATTTCTTAAATATTTCCGAATAGCCTATATGAACTTTATGACTGAATTTATAAATTAAATGAAATTTCAACTAAAAATTTATATATTTTTAAAAAAAATCATTTTTTAAAATGATTATATTTGAAATTTATGAAAATAATCTTACAATGTTTTTAAAATATTTTAAGACAAATTTGATATGCATTTTATATTTAATTATATAAAACTATGCAATTACAGATCTACTTTTTTTTAAATACGAAATAATATCCGATATATGATGAATTATTTCATGCCTGAGTTTATTATGGAAATGATACGTTTAGTTTTGAATCCAGATGCATGCATTATTTTTAGATTTCTTACATCTTTCAGTTAAAAACTAAAACTAATTTTTATGGAAATTTAAACAAAATTATTTAAATATATTTTCCACTTCCAAGTTCAAACATTATGTTACTTAAAGAAACTCTTAAGAGACTCTCAAACATTAAATGTCTAAAAACCAACTAATGGCATAAAAACTTATGGCATAAACTAAATGGCATAAAAACCATTTAGTCGGTTACATTTATTTTAGTTTTGTATTTTTTACCAATTGTGAGGTAATAAGAAATATAATTTTTATAACCAAAATTTTCGGGAATCGTTACCATGAACAGAAAATTTACTAAGTGAATGGTTTGAATACCGTATATTTTGCTTTTTAATGCCTGCATGATGATTTTTTTGCCATAAATATCATTACCATACACTGTGGTAATTTTACTAGAATTATTCCTCTGTGGAAAGCATCTGATTTGCTTTAAACTAACTATTTTGAAATACTATAGCGTGTTTAAATATTTGTTGTATCTACATATAAATTGATTTAAGCTAAAGCATTTTGAAAAAGAATTTTTCGCATAATACTCGTAACTTACTATACTTTTATAAAATGCTGTTTTTAGCTCTTTGTAGTCGTGTTAGCATCCTAGCAGGAGTCAGCAATTTTTCATTCCTATACTTTCAGAATGATTGTCTCTATGTTGAACTACAATATCAATATTGTAAACTAGTGCAAATTGGTTGCAAGATAAATAATAAGCTAAAAAAACACGTCCCCGTTTTTATTAAATCATAATAGCATCATAATCAAGTCTAACAAATACTATATTATGATTAAAATTTTCAACATATAATAGTTGCAGTAAATTTGGACGCTATTATGATGGTTTAAAACTTTTCAAAATTTAAACACTTTAGTAAGTTACTATATATTCAGTAAAAAATTAAACCTCTTTTTTAATCTAGTTATATTTTCCTTGCATAAGAGAAATACCCCTAGGAGTAACACAACGTATAGATAGGAGAAAACCTGCTAGTATCAAGGATTGCATTAACTTTTTAAATGCAAGATGCTCCGTACATTCCGGGTGATTCAGCATAAAGGTTACAAACTTGGATAGGTGATAAAACCCTTAATTAAAGAATGAGAATAAATAAACAAGTGCAACTAGGGCGTACAATTAAATTTTAGGCCATGGCTTGCTATACAATATGCTATAACTCCGAAACAAAATTTCAAAAACTTTATTAAATTATCCTTGAAAAAATCATGAAAAAATTTACGCATCACATTCGGAAAGTTTTGGAAACAAAAAGGCATTCAAATCTTGACTGATCAATTTTCAAAACAGAAAGAGCAAGTGATGGATTAAAATAGTTAAAAAGCAGTTTATTTTTTTCCAATGCAATGGGAATGCATTCCATTCCATTAGCAACAACCAAAGGAAAAGGTAGAATCCTAAGTTTGTCGATATAGATTTTGCATATTGGTCAAAGTTAGAAATCATTTGTGCTCTTCCTCACTTATGCAGTTGTTTGCTGTGCTTTTTTTACTTCAATTTTTACAGGGAGTTATGACAAAATAGTTTTAGTATATTCCCCATTATTTAATAATAAATGCAATTTTATTATTTAATAAGAAAACTAATATTTACAATTTACTGTTTTAATTAGAGTGATTTAATGATTTTATGATAACTATATACTACTATAAACATTACAGATGCATGAAATGTAATCTATTAGGTTGCACTTATAGTTTGTATATATTTTAATAACTTGGCTGATATAAGGAGTTTCTTGAATAGTTCACTAAACATTAGACAGTCCATTTAGCCTGTCCTTATTCTACACAAAGAAATGAAATCGATCAAACAGATCAAACCGAGTTCAGCAAACAAAAAGACGAAGTAAGTAAGGTTTTGGCTACGGAAGTAGAAAAGGTCACAAAGTTGCTGATTGTGCTAAAACCAGAATATGAGAACCAGTCCTAAGATAAAGGAAAGAAACTTGCATCAAGTTTAATTCATCTATATTTTTATTGCAGATGCACACTTAACTATTTTTAAATATTCTACAGAAGCGACATTTGCTTAATTAGTGATTTTGTATTTATTATTAGTCAGATTTACATTTGTCATCCCTATAGTTTAAGACAAGCATATAAATATTGTTTCGTACATGTTTTTTTTTTCTATTTTAAACTACAAGAGATAAATTTAAAATTAGTGTAAAAAAACAATTCTAAACCTAACGCGTAGACAAATGTCAAATCTTCGATAAGTGCAACTATTATTTATGGTCTTCTTTAAGTAGTTCCACATTATTCGTGATCTTTTAGTAAATTCTATAGATTTTTTTCTTAGTTGGTACATAGTAGGATCGGTACAAAGTTCAGTATGACATAAGTTTCTCCTACACTGCACTTGGACAACACATACATAGGCTTTGCAATTGCTTATTAGAGATTTGCATTTATTAGTCAGATTTACATTTGTAATACTTGTAGTTTAAGACAAGCTTATAATTATTGTTTCATATTTTTTTCCATTTTGATAAAATATAGAGAAATTGGTAACTAACGTGTAAAATGCTTAAAAGCATACTTTAAACGTAAATGTGTAGACAACAAATAAGGCATAGATATCAATAAAAACAAAAAACAATGACAACTGCATAGAAATTTACCACGTTACGCTTAATCAATTTATCTATTACTGTGGGGAAAATGGTAACAGGAAAATATGAAAGTCTTAAGTGAAGTTACTAAAAAAAATGTTCAAATCTATCTGATGATGATTACAATAATTATAATAATAATCATATTGTATTTCAAACTATACCATTGAAAGCTTGAGGAATTTCTCTTTAGCAGTGTTGAAAAAATAGATACATAATTGTATATACAGTGATATCTTTTATTTTTTTAATAGAAAAAATGGATCAACAGCTATAATAAATAGGAGCAACTATAACAATAACTATAAGAACTTTTGTCTTAAGTAAAATGGCAGGGATAGCGTTGTTGGTAGGGTATTGAGAGCATGCCCAAGAGGATCCCCGCCATCCAAAGACTGTCCGTGTAATAAATGGTGACTGGTGCACGTTAAATCAGTTGAGTCACAAAGTCCTTCATCTCCCATAGCAAATCACGCCTCTGGGGGTAACGAAGTGGAGATTTATCATTCTCTGGTTTAGTTCAAAATTACGATCTGTGAAAGAATGGATGGATGTATGAATGAATTCGCCCTACAAACGGGCTGTGACGTGTGTGTTGCGGAAGAAGTATTCTTAGCCTCAGATACCACCCCTGAAAAGTAAGAAATGCCCCCTACACCTTAAATTTGCTTGTTTTCACCAAGCACCTTGCTGGCATTGGAAAGTGAACAGCAAACAACAAAAAGCAACCTTAAGTAAAGCCAAAGAACAAAAAGTTATTTCATAAATATATTTTATGACCATATAAGGAATCTCATAAGAAAGTAGGTTTCTCGTTTCCATCATATAGATCAAATAAAAACTTAAGTTTTGAGAGTATAAAGTTCGACATGTTGTCATTTAAGACAGCGGAAGTAAAATCTGGGAAGTATATTTACGCTAAGAAAATAGGAATGAAAAATTCTTCATACCGACCGATAAAAATAAAATAGAGTATCAATTATTAAGTTTAAAGTATCAAGTACAAAGTATTAAATACAAAATATCAAGTGTAAAATATCAATTATAAAGTATAAGAAAAGGCAAAATGCTGGCTGAAAATAAAATTTGGTAAGAAGCAAATTTATAATCGGTTAAAAAATTTTTTTCCAAAGTAAATAATTACTATAACTTGAAATTAAGAATACAAAACAAATGAAATAAAACAAAAATACGACCACCGAAGCCGACGTCTTCAGGGGGTACCGGCCCCGGTAGCCATTAAAAACAAAACCATTTCTATTTGAGGGAGAAGCAAAAGCTTAAAATATCTCCCTCAGTACCCCTATGGTTTTGTATANCGAGGATGGCATTCCATGATATCATTGTATATTTAGTCATTTATTATTACATTTATTTGTTATAAAAGAAATTTCACAGAATTTTTAATGCGATGCAATTTTTATGGCTTTCATCTTGCACAATTATTTTTGAGTTTATGTACTCTTAAAAAGTTTTTTTTAAGAATTTCTTTTGTAAAGAGACTTCGAAAACATTCTGGAAGAATGATACAATTTTTTCTAATAACGAAATTTTATACTGATTTGAATTTGAATTAGTGTACACTTTAAAGAAAGGTCATGGTACATATTTTGTTTTTAAAATAAAAACTATTAAGTGTAAAAATAATCTATAGTCGCAAATGTTGGAAGAAAATTAGAATAATTCTTATTCAGGTGCAAATGCAACCGTATTCTCAGTTTTACATTTTAAGTTTCCTTTAAAAATAAATAGGTTCATCAAACATTCAAATATTACTTATTATAGTCTCATAAATAATATTATAAAATATTAGTTATTAGGAAACAGTGATTTCTAATAACAAATATTTGACAGTGATTTGAATATGAGAAAAAGTACACTGTTAACAAAAGTTATAATATATCTATTGTTCCAATAATAAAAATAAGTATGTATAAAAATGGTCCATAAATAAAATGACTGGAAGGAATTTAGAATTCTTCTAAGGTAAGGTAACGATTCCTATTGAATTCTCAGTTTTACATTTTAAGTTTCCATTCAAAATAAATATGTTTGTTAAACATTCAAATATTAGTTATTTTGGTCTAATAACTAATATTTTAGAACATTAGTTATTAGGAAACAATGATTTCTAATAACTTATAGTTTACAGTGATTTAAATATGAATTAAAGTATACTTTTAAGAAAAGTTATGATACATATATTGTTTCAATAATAAAAACAATTTCGTATCAAAAAGAACCTTTGACACAAAGTCTGGAAACGAATTGGAATAATTTTCTTTCAGGCAACAAATTCTTAATCAATTTCCAGTTTCTCTTTTGAACTATATGAATTAAATAGTTGAAATTATTTTCAACTAAATAGAGTTTCATATAGTTGAAATTCTCTTTTGAACTATATGAATTAAATTAGGTATACTATATGAATTAAAGTATACTTTTAAGAAAAGTTATGATGCATACATTGTTTCAATAATAAAAACAATTTCGCATAAAAAAGATCCATTGACACAAAGTCTGGAAGCTAATTGGAATAATTATCTTTCAGGCGACAAATTCTTAATCAATTTCCAGTTTCTCTTTCCTTTTAAAATAATTATGCCTATCAAACATTTCAAAATGATTATTTTACTCGGAATATTTATTTTAGTCTTTTTTTCTAACCAATATAATGCTTTTTTGACAATGAAATAATATTATACGTGTTTGAAGTAAGGTAGAGACTATTTTATCTGTTTTGAAAAGCGTTCTATCCGTTTTGTAGGATGTTTTATCTGTTTTCCTTTTGTATTTATTATGTTACGCCGCAGGATGCGTTTGTTGTCTAAGTTGAAATTTTTTAGTATTTCCCACGGTTATAAAGTTGTGTTATCTTTTGAATAAGTTTATTTTAGAGTTTTGTCGGTTTTACATAAATATGACATCTTTGTAAGATAAGTGTAATACCATGTAAATAAATCAGAATTTATGATGAATACTCAATTATGAGAAAAAAAACTTACAACCTTGATAAATTAAAAGAAATCGTCTATTTATATTTACTATAAGTATCACATAATAGAATAATTTGTCGTTGATTGCTACTTTTTTTTCTACAGTAGTAAATGAACATGGTATGAACGCTAGTTTTATATGTCTTGCTTCATACACGTTGTAATTAAATAATGCAAATTGGAAAGTAAAAATTTATGTTTGCCAATTATCTGTAAATTGAAATATATAATTACAATAGTAAAATAACAAAAAATGAAATTACGATAGTTTTTTAGTAATTTGTGAGCTTCCACTTCAAAATTTCTAACAGTTTATAAATTGTATGTATAGAAATGCACGTTAACACATTTCTCAATTTAAAATATATGAACATAGAACATTTTAAAAACGTGTTTGATAGTCGTATTTGAGGTATAAAAATGTTTTTTAATTTAGATATAATTTAAGCGGGGCAATGTTAGGTAACTGTATTTACAAATGCATTAATTTAAAGCAGAATATGAAAGGCAAATCAGCCTAAGTGCTTCATCTCTAATTTTAATGGATGTTTAATTTTAGAATTTGCAAAAAATGCTACTTTTTTAACATAATTAAGGTAACAATTATTTTCGTTTATTTAATTTACCACTTCATATATTTTTTCCATCTTCACCCACATTTTTTAAGTAACTAAAATACGTGAATCAACGTCTGTTTAAATTAACCAAATTAATGTATGATGACTCAAGGAATATAGCATTCATTTCCAATAGGACTCCAACTTCGTACAGTTAACACGTTGATCTGGGCCCACACCGAACGTTGTAGGTCCGAGTCTTTAGTTGTCACACTAACTGTTGGAGGTATTTTCGGCATATCTCACTCTGTGGAAGGAAAAAATACAAAGCCGAAATAAAAAAGTATTTTTTTTAAATTCCGTAAGTTATTGTTAAAACGCATATAATGGAGTTTCTTGTAAAAACTAAGTTATGATAAATACATGTTATTTTTCCTTTTGAATATCTCTAAGAAGCTCTTAGATGTTTCAATGGGTTGTTACTTATTTCATAGAAAAACAGCTGGTAATTCCGTGAAGTTTTCTCTTCGGCCAAGATCCGATTCATAGTGATGAGGTTCAAGCACTTCACAATCAAACAATCTTAGCGGTTCAGGTTCCACTCTAATGTAATATTTCTAATGATGATTATTGAGTTTTTAGATAATATTTTTAGAGGATATTTTCCCATTTTCAATTGTTTGCAATTTTTGATTAGGCGCATGACAGATAGCTTCTAAGTAGATTCTAGATAATTTTTACAGAGCAAAAGTCGACGTCACTTCAATATTGATGCATTCGCACATGTGGTATGGATTGATTGTTCAGCGCCGATCAGGAAATAATATTAAATTTTATCTTTCACATAAATGCCTCTGTACAAATATAATTTAAACAATTGTGTTTGTTCATTCCTTTTTTGCTATGAACTCCGTAATATTTAATATTTTTAATGTATTGTTCTCCTTCCTCTTTTAAGAAAGTTGCATTTTTCTGTGGCTTGGGTTATTGAATTTTTATTTTGTTTAACATGTGCCCAAAACATATGCATTCTATCAAGACATACAGCTCAGGCATAGAGCTAGATAATTCAATCTCAGGACCAATTTGGTTTCAGATATATCTGGTATCAGATACTCAGAAGTGTTATATTCCATTATATCAATTTAATATCACTATTTAATAAACAACATACTTTTACTGTAATGTATGAACCTGTTTTTTTCTAAGATAACCTCATAATTAAATTTTCAGATTTTTATTCTATTTTTTTAAAGATTGAGCACCATTGAATTCAATTAAGCCGACAAATTACAAAAGCTCATAAAGTATATTCAAATATATATTTCGAGAGTTTGTATGAACTGAATGACAAAGTTAACGCTAATAATCGTTTAAGAAAGTCTTATATCACATTAATTTGCTGTAAATATAATTAAATTCCTATCTTTAATTTAAAAACATATATTGAGTACAAATTATATGATACAGATTGCCTGTTAAATTATTTTAATTTTTTATTCCTTGGACATTAATGAAATTCTGTTAACATATTTCAAAAATAAAATTACACACTTATATATAGACAACTTTCTTTATGTCACTGCTTTCGTAAATCAGAAATTAAAAGCTTAAAGAAATTAATAAAAAAAAGTAAAAAAAGAAAAGAAAATTACCCTTATTCATTTTTTCAGCAACGGTGTATTTTGGTGTTTGATAAAATGGCATTAATTTTTAAAAGGACGTTGGTGCCCAGGTTTAAGTAGAAATTTAATTTAAAAAAATAGTAAAACCCATCTAAATTAGCATTTGTCCGTAATAAACAAGTCTAGATTTTCTTCAACTAAACTCAAACAGAGGCAATACTGTGCAATAAGTATGTTTTACAGGGATTATATGTTTATCTTTAGATAAGACATCTTGGAGTAAAATAGATAAAAGGCTATTCTTTGCATACTTAGAAAACAATTAAAGGATTTTTGCAAAAGCTATAATTTATAAAATAAAAAATAATAAAAATTAAGATGACAGAAAGTAAAGCTAAACTGAAAGGGATTAAGGAGAATAATAAAATAAATGAATAATGGGAAACTATTAAGATATTTTTTAAACCAAATTGCCGATGGAATATTTGCATAGTTTTCAAAATTACTCTTAATTTTTTCGTTCAATAAATCATTTATTGAACAAATAAAAGTTCAGATTTCCAAAAATTTAAAATATTTATTACATTTTCATTGACTTTAAAAAATAAAAGGAATATTTTAACCAAAGCAACATAGATTTTTCTATGGCCATTTTGCAGTATTTTACGTTATTTGCAGTATATTACTAGACACATAAATTCGCTAAGCATTTTAAGACACATAAGTTTTTAAAAAATAATACGAAATACAACAACAGAAAATAATTGTCGCACCATTTTGATAGCTATATCAACAATTTAAACTGCTTTACTTTTTAAAAATCAAAGAAGCAAAAAAAATTTTTTTTCAATGTATGTGGGGGAGGTAAAAAAAAATTTATTCTGTGTACTCAAGGTCGCAGCACACGTACACTGACGACATATTAGGGGATTATATTTTGTTCGGTTATGTTGTTATTTAGAGACTTTGTAATGAAATTAAATGTTACATTAAAAATTGACCTACCTGGCTGTTTTGTCCACATTTTTAACTTATTATTATTTTCAACATTAAGTGCTCAATATCTGCTTTTGAAGGTTTTTCATGAGAGAGGTTTTCCGTTTTCAATTAAAATTACGACCCTGTGATATCCAAGTTCTCTATGCCAAAATCACGATTTATTATTTTTTTTTTACTGGCACCGTTTAACAACATTTCATTTCTTTACACTAAGCACTTGCTATTTATTACTACAGTTTTACATAGCGTGATTAATTTAGTTCTTAGGCTACTAAATCCCTTTAATGAATGAATAATGCGATACCTGTATTCCATAATTTTGACCAAACATTTATTTTTTCAGAAAAAAAAAACATTTATTATAGCTAAAGCATGTTTTTTGTTTCGAAAACAAACTTTTATTGCTAAATTATACCATTTCTGAAAATATTATATTCTAATATCTAATCAAACTTTATTAGTTTTCAGAGACATAATTTCACTTTGTAACATAAAATACATTAAATTTAAAGAATAAAGCTTGTCGAGCTTGAGTGCTTAAACAATAAACTTCCACTTACATGCTTAGGAGGTGAGCTGCTTCAGACATAAATTCCTTTCGGAAGTTTGCTTATCAACTCTCTGTGTAGAATTAAACGAAGAATTCATTAGATTAGTGCTATAAAATTCTGGTTCATTTTAACAATGTTTCAATTCCGCAATTCTCCAGCACATTAGACTATATATTGCGTTTAAAAGCATCTGTCTCGTAAATTGAATCTGTAAAATTTGGATAAGGGAGTATTTATTTTGAAATTAAGCATTTGAGCTATGTCATTTTGTAAAAAAAAATGATTAAGTATTAAAAATTTCATAGAGATTTAATAAGTATTATTGTATTCAATCTTGAGTTTTTCACACTGTTAGAAATTTCCTGGTAAAAATGGTTATATAGCAATTTATTTAATTGTTATTTTACCATATTCAAACAAAACAATCAAAAAACCATAAATTAAATGGTATTAAAGATAGTATTTAACTGTGGGAAAAGAGCTTTTTAATGAATGCTTTCACCTGATGCGGTTAAACAGCCAGAATTTTATCGTACCAACTGGGCCCACATAATAAAGCCACTTAGTCTCCTGCAGACAGATAAATACTATAGCCAAGAGGGCAAATCTGTCACTCTCATGGCCGACAGAACTTGAGTTCAAGTTCCAGTGTTGTCACCACAATATTTCCTCCATTCCCTTCAACGCATAAGGAATTTTCCGTGTCCGACACTCCCCAATTTGTGAGTCTGGGCGATAAAAATACGATGCTCTAATTCACGCATGGATGAAAGCATCATAAAACTGCTAAACTATCTTCCATGTCCGGATGATTTTCTTTTTTATGTTTTGAAATCATGCTGGTTGTAAATGGTTAAAAGCGCGTCTAGTTTTGCCTTCATGGTATTTTAACCATACTAGTTGTAAACAGTTTTAAAACCGTAAGGGTAGAAAAAAATGTTCTTTATCCTAAACTTCAAGATTAATTGGATGGGCAGACTGCTGCCGGTTATTTTACCGTAATTTTAGAATGAAAACAGTATAATAATTAAATATTTGTACATTGAGAATAAAAATATGGTCAAAACCACCAGAATATGGTAAAGCGTGTTTCTAGATCTATGGGAACACCATTTTTTTTAAACCAAAGTGCTTTTGTAATGATTTTTTTATTATTAACAATATTATATCGCTTTATAAAATGTGATTAAACTAGGTAAATTATTAAATAATGCGATAAATGTGATTAAATTAGGTAAGAAATCTGCTAAGTTTATCATGAACGTATGAACCAAAAATATTATAGCGTATGAGTGGTTTGCATTCCACAAACATTGGTTTTCCTTCCTTAAAAATACAAGAAATGTCATTACCATACACTGTAAAAACTGTGCTGTAATATCTCTGCAAATTTCAAGTTGAACAACCTTAAAAACTGTGTGATGGAAACCTTTTTCAAGTCTACTCCAAATCGAACTTTTATACATAATTTAAATGGTGTATGAAAGCTTGGTGTATGAAATACTTAAAATGCAGAAATTTTATACCAAGATCACGTGCCTTCCCACATACGTGAAATAATTTGGATTCCGAAAACTCCAAAGTTTGCGTGTTTTAGAATCCGTCTATCATTGTTTACAACCGGTGATGACTATCGTTTGTGTTTGTCTTCAATATTGCTTCTTTTCTTCTGAAATTAAAGTTCTCCGTTAAAATATCTATATGTTTCTAGCTCTGTTATAAGGATAATGAATAAATTAAGTATAAACTGTATAAATACTTTTGCAATGGGTTATTTCCATCCGCTTTTACTCTAATAAGCCTAGCTCGAATAAGGTCTTCTAGTGAAGACTAGTTTTTTAAGCCTAGTTTCGTCTCCCTGTTCTATGCGCACGTTTTATTTGCAAACACATTTTATTTGAAGTGTTATAGTATATAAATACAACCTATATTACTTATTATTACTTTATAGTGTCTTTTAAAAGTAATTTTACTGACTCTTATATGTATCATAATGTACTATAACTATAAATTCTAGTGTTAATAAGTAGAAAACATGGTGACGACTATTTTACACCAAGTTGCGTAAAAGAATATTCTAGGTGCTTCACAGTGCGCTAGAAACTATCCTTGGTTCTTGCTGTAGTGGAGCACCATTTTGATGTAAAATAGTTATCACTGTTTTTTTTGTGTTCAGATACACGAAAATATTTTACAGTAAACATCATGGCAGTTTCAGCAGAATTGTTCCACTGTGTATAAGATAGATGTGCTAAATTTGACTTATTGATTTAAGTTATATTTTGTTTTTGCTTAAAATAAGAAAGCGAAAACGTTACTTTCAATTCTTTTTCATTAAAATAGGTAAAACTATTTATATTCTGTTTCTTTTCAGAACAAGCAAAGACGATTCTTTAATTTCTTTTTAACATTCCAGTAGTTAGCTACAAATTAATTAATCAATAAGTAATTAGTTTGATTTGAATTAAATCTAGAAAATGTTTAGTCTTTAAAAATGAATCTTTATTTAATATTAGATACTTATAAGCATGCACTTGTCGAAATACATTTTTCTATTTCCTGACACGACTTTTTAAAATAATTTATGCAAAATGTATTTTAATTAAGTCTGGGAAAAACAATCATTACTAAAAGTAATCGATTGTTTTAATAATAGCCCTAACTTACCGAATAAGGAAAGATAATTAAAATTTAGAATAGAAAATGTTCTTATAATACCAGTGGGATTTAGATTTCAATTCATTTGCTGTTGACGTCAAAACTGATTAAATTGATACAAAATCGGATCAGTGAAAACTTAATTTTCCTTCCAGCTTTCATTAAAAGTATGATTCATTCTTCTTATTACATTTAAAAGTAGCAAAAATATTTAATGTATTTCTGAAATTTAATTAATGAAGTAAAACTTAAGCTATCTTACTCAAACCCAAAAAAGCAAAGATTTAAAAATACTTTTTAAGTTTTTAAAAGTAAATGAAAGTTACGTTACATGCAAAATATTGTACCACAATGAGAAAAACGTCACAATTACAGGGTATTGGTGGATCCCATTGCAATGTTATTCGATTATCTTTGGTCATAGAAGCAACGCAGCTGGCGTGAGTTGATTACAAAGATTGCATAAATTAACAATCGTTGTGAGCGGATTATTGGGATTTGTCATGTAACGCTAATACGAGTTGTTTCTCCTCTAAAAGTGCTCCACACAGACAATTTTGTCTGAATACTTAACTACTAAATTAACCGGTAATCTAAGCTACAGTAGTTATATTTAGTGTTGTTAAATTATAATTAAAATGCTAACTAGTGAATGGGTGATTGTTATAATGCACCATGTGTTCGTTATGACAAATGAGTGTATTTGAAACTTGGTATAAGGTGTAGGAACTATGAGGAAAGGTATGCAATAAAAATGCTCGTATTTCGATCCATATATGGCGTTCTTTATGTAGGCAAAGCCAGTTGAAATTTAGAGCTTCGCAATTGTAAAATGTTTCTGAACTCTATTATTACAAATGCGAGTTGAAGGGAGGAAAATGGAAAAAAAAATATTAATAGTTTTAAAATGTTTGGAGAATTTGGGATGATTTGCAAGGAAAAAAGATGGCGAAGAGACGAAATAAATTAAAACAAATATGGCACATCGCAATGCAGGAGTTAGAGAAACTTAATATCAATGCACATTAACATGTATTTGACGAGAATGAAACCTTTATTAAACTTAAAATAAAGTTTGATAGCTGACCCGCCCATCAGGATTATAAACTTAGGAATCAGGACTATTTTGCAGATTGTGTATAACTAAATGACCAGGTGCATGAGAGCACTTAAAGTGAATGTAAAATCCGGCTAAGATATTCAGAAATAAAACAATGCGCAAACAGTACAACTTCTGAAAGCATAAAGTGAACGTAATGCGGATATTTATTGTGAAATGGTTGCGGTTTATGCAGTTATTTAAGCCCCTTTACTAATTAGATTTAAAATAATTATATTATACAGTTAGACATTTAATTATGATTAGACGCAAACTTATTTTGATGAAAAAAATAAATAAATATATAGCTTAAAATTATTTTATCTGTTGACACACTTTTTGTTATCCTCACTCTTGCAACAAATCGTTACAATTTCACAAACCCCTAACTGTCTTTCTTGCGTGAAAACATTTATAAACGACACCTTTTGAGATAATAGTCACTAACGTTTTACTATAAGATTATAAGATGAAAGAGATCTTTTTCTCTGGTTATTTCTGGCACGTTTTAAATTTATCTGAGTAATCAAACTGGGAAAAATGTGTTTGGGGTAAATCTGTAATTTACGCAAACAACCAATTTATACTATTTATAAAAGAATGGAAAATTTAACTAAAAACTTGTTAGGAGATAAGCAGAAATCTTATGAAAGAAAAAAGATAAGCAGACTTCAAGAGTAAAAAAGTTATGGAAAAAGGATTATAAATGACCATTATCTTATTTAAATAATGTCAAGGTATAGTAAGTAAATTTTAAGAAAAAACTGACATACTGTAAAGTGACCTATTTATGTATATGATGCTTACACATAGCTTACCTAAAATATTCAAACTTAGACATAATTTTATGAGCATAATTTATTTTCATACCAAAATCTATAGCTTTAAAATATTTTACTGAAGAAATATAGTCTGCCAAATGAAGTAGTTTTTCAGCTAGTAAATTTCATATTAAGAAAAAATAAAACAACAAAGGAGTAACCTAAAAAATAAATAAAGATGGGCAGAAGATAACATAACAATTTACCTTCAGAAAAGAAAAATAAAGAAAAAACACAAGGAAATCCTTTTAAAACTCGTAAGACTATCCAAATTGTAATTTATTTTATGATAAAAAAAAGCTGAAATATGAAAGGTACGGAAATAAAATAAATTTGATGATGTTATGCTCTTTTAGTCTACATACAGTTTTTGATGAGGCTATTTTGCTTCAGTGAGTTTTTTAAACGAGTTCAAATGTTTACAAGAAAATATCCCCCCAGTGCTTGTAAGGGATTGTTTCTTTCTCAATTTATCTCAATACTTTATTATCGATATCATATGATTTATTTAGTTCTCAAAATTATTCTAGTCAGTATACTTGTAAAAAATATAGTAAAACTACTAGAATATGGAAAATTTACCGTGTATCTGTGTCTGTGGGAGTAACAACAAAAAGCTCTGTAGTTTTTACCGAAATTCTTATGTAATGAGTTTTGGGAAAGTTAACAATAAAATATGATTTTGTAATATTGATTTGTGATAAAATGGTATAAATGTTTTCAAATTTGGTAATTTCAATATAATATCTTAGAGCATGGCATAGAAATCATTTATTCGGTTAAATTTACTTTTTAGTTTTGCATTTTTACTAAATGTGGAAAAGCATAATTTCTGGTAAACCGTTACCGTATGAACAGAAAAATTACGAGCTGAATGATTTAAATATCGTACATCTTTGTTTTAGTTATTAGAGCTATGGATTTTTTTACCAAAAATCTCATCACCATACAGTAAGGCAAATTTATCATATTTTTTCGGCTTGGATTAAGGCATTTTTTCATTAAATTTCTTTATTGTTGTCTATGTCTCCTATATAATCTACATCAAGAAATAAAATGAACAAGATTAGTATGATATGATAAAAATTTAACATAAACATGAAACTTTTCAATTTTTAGATTAACGTAGTATATTTAACATTATATTTTAAGATTATCATAATATTTTTAATGAAGTCTTAATTTCGTTCGCACACAAAGTGCAGACAAAATCATTAAAATTATTAAAATTTTTCTGCACTTTTAAACGATATTAGGCAAATAATACGTTTTCTTTTATATATATTTTTTTTAAAAATTTCTATGAAACAGGATCTTTTTAGTTTTAACTGTGCTTCCCTGTTGCCTGAATTTAATGATTCTGTCCTTATAGTTCGTATTTTTAATGTATTCAGATATTTAGCGGAAAAAAGTTATTTCATTACATATGATCATAATTTACCTTTTTTTCAAGACAAAATTATGCTTAACAATTCTCATTTAATACGATACAGTCACATTTGGATCTTTTGTCTGATTAAACATAAGGAAATGTTTTGAAATGCGAATGTTCAACATAAATGCCTCCAACTCTCAGCAGACTTTTATCACTAACACCTCACTTTGTATGAATTCCATTTATCTTAATTTTCATGATTTTCTCTGCGGAACTGGTTTGTAACAATGTAAGAAATTAAAAAGACTAGTTGGCAGGCTCCGAATTCATTCCATAGTCTTCCCTTGATAGGAAAAAAGGTGTTTTATTGTGACTGTCTTTTCTTAAATTTTTACAGTTAATCTTTTATTTAATGAACCAGTTAATATGTATACATCTTATATTTAATAGAATACAATCGCACTTAGATCTTTTATATAAATCTTATATTTAACAAATCTCCTGCAGAAACATTTGAAACTTATGTCTAAAAAATATATTTTGAATAACTGTTGTAAAATTCTTGTATAAACATTTTGATTAAATTTACAAAATTACAGATATTCTTTAAACATGCACATGAATCACTTAAACAGAATTTGAGAATTCTAAAAGTAATATTTCCTAGAAAATGCCAATGCAAACTTGAAATTAGAAAGAAAATCAAATCATCATAATAACAAGGCAAGTAATTTGAATTTGCAGCTTATACTGAAAAAGTGACATACACTTATTACGATGACATTTTAATTGAATTCGTAAAGGATTATTGAAAACATGTTTAAGTAGTGTAAATTTTTTACCCGTAAATAAACGTTTCAAGCATTTTCGCAATAATTTACTTTATTTCAGAAAAAAACGAATGCTAAAAAGTAATCCGTCAAACTTAATTGCTTTTTTTGAGACAAGCAGAGAAAAAAAAATATCATTCTTTTCCTTTCGTAAGCAAATTTCAAAACTTTCAGATGAACTAAATGAATTTTTCTTAGAATTAAGGAGCTTATCAATTGTTCTTTTTACTTATAAAATATTCATGAAAAAATAGGTATTCAAGGTTATTTATGTAATGCAGAACTACAACAATATAATTTTAAAAGTTGAAATTTAAGCAGTTTAATGCGATTTTATTTTTATTATAAAATTTCATCCCTTTCAAAAATAGATCTGTTGTACAATAGTGAAACTGTCTAGTTTATACGGGCGATGTTTACTTTCGGATATCTTAAAAAGGAAAATTCATTCCACTCAGATAAAACAGGTTTTGAATGACCCACAAATTTAAATTTTTTTTAAACCGAAACTTCAAAATTGGTGATATATATATATATATATATATATATAAAAGTATTTTTTGAGGTGTCTCCCANTATATATAGTTCAAAATGAAGATAAAACAAAAGAAAATTATTGACAAATGAAAAAAAAGGGGGGGGGAAATAATAATGAAAAAAAACCCAACTGATTAAGAAAAAAAGGATGAAATTTTTTTTTAAAAAAACGGAAAATGAAAGACATAATCCTTTCAACAGCCCACACGATTATATCGACAAAAAAGAGCTCTTTCTGATATTGTATCAATATAACCAAAGCAAAATATATTAATACAATAGTGTGAGAAGCACTCAAAAAAAGATTTTTACAAAAATTACAGCAAATAAAATGGAACACAATAAGTAAAAATAACACGTAAAATTCAAAGATTCAAAAATTAATATTTTTTTTCAATTAACTCAGTGCTTTTTTTTGCTTGTTTTTTAAATATTCAATTCTTAAAATAAAAATCCTACATCCAATTGTAACTATTTATTATAAAAATGTTTCTACAGTCATTTTTTTTCTTACGCAACAGTAACAATAATAAATACATTAGTAACAATTATCGGTACTTTGTTAAACACTAGAATTATCTCCTGTATTGTTTTAATCATTTATCAATTATCTCTTTAATACATTTATTTCACATTATCTCTTGAAGGAAGAGATTAAAGGAAAGTTATTAAAGGAAGGGATTAAGGTAAATGTAATAAAATAGTACTAAAATAATTTAATATCTTAAAATAAAATAATAAAGAGGAGAAAAATTATAATTGAGTAAAGAGGGTAAAATAAATTAAATTTTTTTCACCAGTTAAGCAAGACTAGTCTCCTGTATGTCAGACTCCATCTACTGCGAACTAAAATAATATAGTAGAAACAAATAAATTGTAACCAATTTGCATTCAAAGTAAACAAAATAGTGAACTATAGAAATTTCTAAAATAATAAATCTCCAAAAATCTATCTACGTTACCTTTTCGAAGCTTTTAAGAAGCGTGCTATTTTCTGCTGTGGTACTTGTATCTTCATAACGACGTTTGTTTTTCAATAGAATTTGCAAGAAGTGCAACTGGATGGTAATTATGTAATATTATCATTACGTTAAAAGGCAACGCAATAGCAGCAGACAATAGAACAATAAAAACAATTTAATTCAGCTGATTACCTATACGTATTTTCGAATTTTTTTCTATTAAAACACACTGCTTTTCCAAGTAATTTTGTTGGTTGCTTTATGGTAAATCAGACTATTACAGTTAGTACAGTTAGTTACTTTTTATTTAAATCGGGGAAACTTTTAGTATGGTTTTAATATAAACTTAATATAAGATTAATAAATATAAGATTATAATTAAACTTAATATAAGATTAATACAAGATTAATTGGTTGAAGAATAAATTGAATCAGTTGAAACAGAAAAAAAAATATTATGTAAAACATAAAATTCTGTGTTAACATTTGAACATTTAAGAAAGGGCATTTTTAAAGCAAAAATTGCTTATAATAATTTGAAATAAATTGTAGTTAATAATTGATTATTACATAACAAAACAATTAATTTTAAGTCCTGAATTGGTACTAAAGTCTATTAGCGATGGTGTAGGGAAAAATTCCCGAGGATGCTCCGAGGACCTATGAGCACAATTTTGATCCTCAGATGAAGGAAAGTGGGGTGCAGATAGTTTAAAATAAATATATTTCGAGAAATACACGATATGCTTGTAAAATCCCTAAATACCTATAATTTGATGCCTATATTTTGAAAATTCCCTATTTGCACTTGGAAAATGAGGGTTCTTAATTGACAAAATGACTAGATCTTTCGAAAATATTTGACTTATTTCTTAAGATATTTAACCATTTCGAATAACCTGTAGTTAAAAATTTTATCATAAGAATTATTATTGTTCATTTTTACAATAAAGCCTGTTCTTTATTCGATAAAATATTCCAATCAAAATAAATTGATTATCTATTCTGTTGTAATATACCATTGAAGTATTTTATAGTTTAGTCAGGTAATAAGATTTTTATTATTAACCAGGTAATAAGATTATAATTATTATTATTATTATTAGGAGAAGAAAAATATGGTAAAAATAACCAGAATTTTATAAAATTTACCGTTTTTCTTTCTCTATGGAAGCACCAAAAATCTCAGTAATATTAATCGAAGTGCTTTGGTAATAATTTTTGTAAAATTAATAGTAAAATGTCATAATATGAGACAAAAATTTGATAAGTTTGATGAAATTCGTAATTTTATCTTGAAACCTTAGAGCATGGCGTATACACTATTTATTCAGTTAAATTCATTTTTCATTTTTATATTTTTATACCATAATCACAATTCTTAAACTTGATTACGCAATACTACATACAGAAATATGGTACAGTTAAACATCTCATTAACATTGTAAGTAAGTTTGCGCAGTTTTAAGGTACCAATATTCTGATTCAAATTTGAAACTGATCTTTTCGAATTGAATAAATTTTATTTTGAAATTAGACTCTTTATCAATCTTAGAACTACCTGACATTATTCGTTGTGAGTGGAAAAAAGGCGGAATAAAAGTAAAAAGCAGGATAATTTTTAGCTAGTAAGCTGTTGATTTTTCTATTATTTTATCCTCCAAAAAGGAATTTTTTGAGGTAAAAAAATGAAAATTATGTTTTTAATATTTTACTTTTGCAATACGATTGTAACGAACATTTATTATGTTGTAAATAAGTGCAAAGATAGTTATGACCTATTCTATGAAAATATAAGCTTTGCATGCATTTCTTATGATAATTTTTCATCAAGATAATTTTTCTTACAATTAGATAATTTTTCTTTCATCAAGATAATTTTTCTTACCAACAATATACTTTATTATATTTATAAAATGAACAATGAATGAATAAATATAATAATTATTATTTACTTATAATTTGAGCAAATTACAAGAAATATAGGTAGTTTTGTATCTCTCGCTTTGGTTTTAAAAAAGTGTAATGGAAGAAACGAATGAATTCTTTATTTTTCTTAAAACCAGTTCATTTCCTTAAGGTATTTTAAATCTTCTCAATTAAGCTTACGATTTTTATTTAAGAAAATAACTCTAAATTTGAATTTAATCCGCAAATAAAAAAATTTTTTTTTTTTTTTGTGAATTAATGATCTGTAAAAATATACCTTTATTATCTTTCTAAACCATAGTTTTTTTTAATATTTGTTATCACTAAAATCACAAAAAAGATATTGGTAAAATAAATAAAATACATAATGAGAGTTTCTCTGTCATTTTAAAGATAATCAATCTTTTAAAGATAAAAAAAACGTTTTAGTTTATTTTAGATGTCATAAAAGTGTCAAGAAATGTAATTTGTTACATTTTAACTGTCGTAAAGTCTAGACAAGCGTTTTTAAGCTGTCAAGTTGATATGAATTTAATTTTTCCGTTAAAAATAAAGGTGTTAGAATGCAAATTAACTTTAAGTATACATTAATAACTACGCTTTATATACACAAATGTTGAGTTGCAATATGATGGAATAATGATTATTATATCTCAAACTTTTAGAAAAATAGATATTTGTCAAAACAAAATATTGTAATTTATTTGCTTTGCATTTTAATTCTTATCACATAAGATAGTTTCCAACTATTTTTACTCACCCCTCCCACATGTACGTTTCTCATCGATCCTATTATCTTATTAGTTTCTTATTTAGTTTGTTAAAAATAAACCAAGCCATTAGAATATAATTAAATTATATTCTAATTTTGAATTTAAAGTTAGGGCATAACTTTCTCGTCACAAATCATATTAATCAGGCTTCCAAATGCTACCTCCCTCCAACCTACGATACCGGCGATCCAGTTTCGAATCTCAGAGGTGGCTAGTTGATAAGAAGTTTACTACATGTTCGCATCGAAAACAGAGCTGACGCGAAATATCCTCAGTGGTAAAAGAATCATGAGTGAGATTTCTCTTTCAATCGGTCAAACCGAGGCAGGTTTTCATGTTTTTTTCTCCAAGTACTGCTTATACGAGTTAGTTCAATCAAAAAGTCATTCCACGGAGGCTAGTTCATTGCAATACTTGAAATAGGAGTTGCTTTGTCTTCTGGGGTGGACTTAAAATTACAAGGCTACAGAGTTGAGTATTGCTAATCGAGAACTCGCAATTGAATCGGCATTTCAAAGTTAGTTATAAAATAAAACTTAAACTAAACAATACGATATTCTGATAAAGTTTTATGAAGAACCAGATAGAAACAAAGCTAAACTATATTATCCAAGAAGCGTTAACATAACTAAGGTAAATCAAAGAATATATAAAGAATTGTGGTCTTCAATTTCTGGAAATAAAGACTACAACGTAACATAGTTTTAGAAAACAAGAAAGAGAGCAAGTTTGCGTCTGACCTAAATGTTTGTCGAGTATATACACAGGAATTCTGATGCGGGCTGACTGCCATATAAAGGAAAACAAGATGATAGTAGCACTTCAGTTCGGTCAGAATAATCACTCTCTAGGGTGGAGAAGATGTTACCCCTCTATTCCAACATACTGGGTGAGCATTATGGTTCCAATCATTGCAACTCATCACCATTCTTTTCAAAAATAAATGAAAACGAGGAAAAAAAGCTAGTCAATTATTAAATTGCAAAACCTTTTTTTTCATTCCTTCTTTCTTACTTTTTCAAGCAACCCATGATGTTAAGTCATATATTAAAATTAAAAAAAGAAGATTGACTTGTTAAATTCAAAATTACCAGAATTAAAATAAACCTAACCAAAATTCAAAGTAATTAGTTCATTAACATTTTTAAAGTCAATGAGTATTTTTGCAAAATTAATTTTTAAAGTACTTTTGTTTGTTTGATTCAAGCTCTCAAGAATCAACAATTATTCACGTTTCTTAAAGGATAAAAAGGAAGCAGGTTTCTCCAACATAAATGATCACAAATTTACTGTTTTTCTTTCTAATTTACAGAGAAATATTCCAGATCAATAAAATTATATCACCAATACGGAGTGTAATCACCGCCTGATATAAATGTGTTACTGCTCTGTTATAGAATCTTTACAGCATTTGGAAATTGAAATATAATTATACTAATGTCTAGTTGGTACCTACCACAATAAAATTTGTATATACTTGAAGAACTGGCATGTTTTCCAATTATCTATTTCAATGATGTAAATAGTGGAACACACATTTCATAGCAGTGTGAGAAACATAATGAGAATCACAATTCCTTCTCTAGCTGGTTAAATTTTCTCCCGCTTTCAATGTAAATCCTATTGTCAAATTGCACAGAAAACTTTTGCTTTGAATGCTAGATTTTCTGTATATCTAGAAACTCAGTAAATCACACCGGCTAATTGTTAAGAACGTTAAATTGTATTCCAATTTACATTTTCGCACCCAATTTCAAAATACTCTGATCTTTGAAAGAACTATCAGGATTTAATCCTGCTCAGCTTCATATACAACCTTTAGAAAAGTTCTAATTCAGTTTAATACAAACTTTGCAATCTCTATTGGTAATCACTAATTTTAGATTAGCTATCAAATCCTATATATGAATTTAAATGAATAAATTTTTAATCAAAGAGTAATTACATTGCATAGAATTTGTTAGGAAAATATTAATGATAGATAATGATAAAAAATGTTAATTACTTTTTTTTAAAGCAACTTAGTTAAAATATTGATCATCTGTCGGTTTAATTTAAACTTAACTAACGATAGAAACTTCTGCCCTTACAGTTTCAAAAAATGATTGTATCTTTGAACCATGTTATCGGTATAGTAATCCAAATGTCTGCAACCCTAATATTGTGTCAAACTGAATTATATTTTTTCTTCAAATTGAAACATACTTCTGTGTATAATCTGAAGGGTCGAAATTAAGAATAAATTCAAGCAATAATAAGGTTCAACATATTTTTTGAAAAATTCGAACATGTTTCATAAGTTTTTGGTTAAACGTAACTCAAAATTTGTAACAATACCCTTTCTTCAGCATCTACTCTAACCATACTCTTTTGAAAAGAAAGAATTAATTCTTGAAGAAAGAGTTAATTTGTTAGATTAACCACTATAAGAAATGGATACTCAAATTTCACGAAACTTTCTTCTTTTTTTGAAGAAAAATCCTAGTATATTCCTAGTATTTTCCTAGTATATGCTCAGAGGACATTTCTTCAAAGTGAAATCTTCACTTCTTCGTGGAAATGAATTTCGTCAATACTAGAAAAAAATATTTCGTCATTCTTGTTTCTATCGTTTGATTTTCATTCTAGTTTCGTCATTCTTCTCATTCTAGTTAACAATCTCCCAGAATACAGTGCGCTGAGGTTCCGAGTTGAAGAAACATTTTCGTCTTTAAAAGTTTGTATTTTGTCCCAAATCACGTATTTTCATGGAATGATATTCAAAATTAATGAAATGAAGCCAAAAGATAGCTAAATCGTCAATAGTGGGAATTTTATTTCTAAGAGTGAAAAAGTTTGGTAATTAAAATTTTGCTCAAAGTCTCGTGAAAAGCAGTATATATATATATCAAGTTTAGACATATGCCTTCAATAGCACTTTTGAAATCTACGCATTAAATTGAGAGGAATTAAAATAATTTATAATTTAACTCAACGCAATATTAACAGCGTTCTTGTTCGTGCATATACACGAATGATGGTTTTTCATAATAGACACTGTTTAGTATTATAGGCTCACTTCGTTAAATTTGTTGTACTAATACAATAATTTTGCTTATAGAATTTTGTGCAAAAATAGCACATTCAAAGTTTAGACATGGGCTTTCATAGGTACTGCAGGTATCTATACTTAAGATTAATATATTTATACATAAAATTAATATATATACATATCTATGCATAAAATTTTATATTGTTTTCTTTAAAAAGTGTTTCGAAAATTGCATAACTTGCATTCAATTGTGCAAAATATAAGAGTAATTCTTCTTCCAATACAAAATCTTTTTTTATTGAGCATGTATGTTTCTTTTTATACTTTAATAGTAGTCAAAGTCCCCTAGGCCGGTGCGTGTGCCGGTGACGTTCTTGCGTTTCCAAATCTCAGGGGAGATGTGTAGCGGCGACAAGTCTAAATTCTTCCCGATTTGATTACTTTACATCATGTCATTAGAATAAATCTCTTTTGAGATATTTCTACTTTTTTTTTGCAATGTTTAGTTTCTTAAACTATTTAACAAAATTTTAAAATGTTCTTAAGTATTTTGAATTTAAGTATTAAGCATTAAGAATATAAAACCGGTACCAGATTTATGTTTAGCTTCATACAGTTGTTTCGTAAATCAAAATCCTCTCTATAGTAAAAACTTCCCATGAGCTCTTTAAAATTAATTCATTTAGAAAAATAAAACAATGTATTTGTTTACAAGGTTTACTCAATTCTTTTTTTCCATCAAAATAACTTTTTTAGCTTCTTGGAAGAACAAAATTTTTTTTATTTCTTTCGGTTGAATAATTTTCTTGAAAATTCTCAACCAATTTTCTAAAATTATTCTTTTTTTTCACTCTGCAACATATTTCAGAGGAACTATAAATATGAATGATAAATATTTAAAAAATATCTTAAATGAGAAACATTTCAAGATATTTCGTATAAAAAATTATAAATATAAAATATGACTTTTTTTTAATCAAAAGCAAGTGATGAAATTCCAAGCAAATTGCTTAGTTTCGATAACAACTCCATCCAAAAAATAGCTCTTGGAATTTTAAAAATTAAAAAAAATTAATGGTTTTAACGACATGAACTGTAATAAATAATCAGTTGTTTATTTTTTTCCAAAGGAATGAGCAATTTTTATTTCTGGAAAATGTTTTTGTTGTTTTTAAAATCATCTCGTACATATATAACACTTTCATTACATCTAAACCATATTAAACTTAATAAATTAATATACCTACATTAGAATATAAGTCAGATTTCAGGAAAAAAAAAGTATTTCATTTAGAGAAAATATGGTAGCAGATATTTTTAAACTTGTTAATACATACAAAAAAAAATACCATGTCGAATAAATGTACAATTACGTTAAACCATTTTATTAGTATATCCATCTCAAAAAATATATAAATAAAAATAAACTGAAACATACAATCTTGTAAAATTGCTGAACATTATTTACTGATTATAGTAGTCAGTTGACGAACATTTTCATTATTATAGCGAGTGATGGAGTACCAGGGAGTCTTAGAAAAGCTAAGAAGCTGTCACGGGGTAAGGCAGCATCTTTTCAAGAAGGTGAGTGGAAATCTTTGATAGATGGAGAAAACGTTTCTCAAAGGTACTTCTATGGCATATGTACCTCTTCAATTTCGATGTGTGAAAAAAACTATGATGCCAAGACAAATCATTCGTGAATTCAAGAAAACCCTCGGTGTCACCTCATCTTTGTGACGGTGGAATGTATAATTTTTGATTCTCTTGGCAGTCAGCCAAAAAAAAAGGAAAGTAACATAAGAACAAGCTATTTCAACATGGTTGATGGTCAAATTATGGGAATGCCAGTTGCAGCAACATTTCAGTATTCATATTTAGAGAGTCTGCTTGCAAACCGAAGTAACTAGCAGTCTTGCTTCTGCCTGCATTTTATTTTTAGTAAACATTTTGAATTAAAAAAAACATTGGTGCTGTTAACTACAACTAAACCTTACATTTCTCTCGACGTGCCGATCAAATGGGACGACAGACCCATTGATGTTGGTGGTTCAGCACATTCCAAGAGTGTGAAAACGCAAAAGAAAAGGGAACGTGTACAGATTGGACTTTTCAAATATATCGGTCATCCGATATTACATGTGATGCACAACATCTCTGTAGTAAAAATTATTTTGTACCATTTTAAAATTAAAAAATATAGTATTTTTATTATTCAAAAAACTGTGTATTTCAATTTCGTTCATACTATGCGAAAAAAAGGGAAAAGCGACGTTTTACTAATACCAACGTTTATCTATCTTATTCACTTCGAAATACTATACGATTGTTTAGAGTCGTTTCGTAACTAATAAGTATGTAAATTTCTAATACAAAAATATTTTACTAGTTGTCTATGACTACGTAAAATAACAAAATTAAGGTAAAGAGGCTTGACTAAAATACTGAAATATTTAAAAGTGCAAAATATTTGAATTGTGAAATATTTGAAATTACAAAAAACTAAAATTCACTATATTCTTAAGAATAGTTAAAAAGCCAAATAGTGTGATTTTGTAAGACATTGTTTAGAAAAGTAATTCTTTGTGATTATTAAAGCCTTTTTAGTATTTTAAATAAAAGTTTTGTTCTTAAAAATTTAGCAATCACGTTGTCTTGCAGTTTTCATCAACAACTTATAAATTTCACTGAACACCGTTTATTATTTTAACTAGATATAAAGTAATAACTTCAAAAAGTGCATAACTGAGCACATCACACCTTCTGAAAATACAATTATCCCTTTGCAAGTTTTATTTCCAAAACTAACAGTACAAGCTTTGTAATAAATTTTAACTAAGCGTTCAATTACATTTTGAATTCCATACATAGATGAACAGAGCAACAAGAGTCATTTTATTTATGAAAAGCATAGTTAAGAGTGCTTCTTTAAATTGAAGGTTTTGCAGCTGAATTTAAATTTGAAATTTTGCTTAAGAAAAAAGTAATTCTAAATGTAGTTAAAATTTATTGCATAAAAATAAGGGATAGAACAATAAATCCGTTAATATAATGCAGATATTTTGTCCGACTTGAATGGATAATATATCCCCAGTAATAAAATTTGTGAAACGTATATAAAATAAAGGATTTTATTGAAAGGAACTGAGAAATAACATGTATAAGCATTTTATACAAAATTATATTTAATACTTAAACAAGAAAAAATAATGAAGAGGTATTATCTGATTGAAAACTTCATACGGTTTCATAAAAATGCGAACATGAAATAACAGTGGAAAAGCTTCAAGTGCATCAAAAATAGGCGCCGATTTTCAAGAATTTAACAGACGTGAAAATTACGAAACAAAATTGATTCGAAAAAACGTAAAGTTGCCACCAGAAGATGAAAAAATAAAGGTGGTAAGCAAAACTAGAAAAACCACAGAAGCCGAGAGAGAAAGAAGATGGAAAACACAGTGGCCGAGAGGCAAATCAGGAAGTTTTGGAGAGGTGTAAAGGAATTAATGTCGTTAACAAGGAAATCAGCATTCAAATCAATAAAGCAAGATTCCGGAGTATCAGGGTATTTTTTTAAAATAAAAAATGATTTCTAAATAGTCTAAAAAGTTGGATGAACGTCAGATAAAAATCGTCGAGAAATGTTTCAAAAAAAAGAAGAAAAAACACAGGATTTTTGGGATTTGGATATATTTTTTATCAGTATTAATTATGATTCTTTTCTTTCCTTCTTTTTCCTCCGATAAAAATTTCATTTTTTAGAATATTTACCATGTATCAACTATATCGCAAGAATTTTTTATAGATATTTTGGCAAAAATAATGATATTAGGAAAACTTAGTTATTCAGTTTGCAAAACGAAGATATACATTTTTCTATGCTCTAATTTTAAATGAAAACATATCAGTATTTAGTTTGAAAGTTTTTAAGTATTTTTCTTTCTTTCTTATCAAAAATCATAATATTTTAGCTTAAAATTGGAATTTGAGATGGATATTTTTTGTTGATCAAATTTCTAAAATTTTCGTTTCTTTAAATAAAGAAAAAAATAGTGTATTCCATAGGGAAAAAATCTTCGAAGAAGTTCAATAAATTGTACTTAGCACTAAAATATAATATTTCTACGTCACCAAGGAAATTAGAATCCTTCAAATTTCCTTTGCTCTAAATTCAATTTAAATCATATCAGTAGTTAATTTATATGTTTTGAAAGAATCTTTTTTTTTTCAAATCAAAAAGCACAATCTTTAAATTTTACATAGAAATTTGAAATAGATAAATGTTGATCAAATTTCTCAGATCTTCGTTTATTTAAATAAAGAAAATAGGAGTTCATTTCAGAGGAAAAAAATCTTCGAAGCAGCTGAATAAATTGTATTCAGGACTAAAATGTAATGTGACTCCTGTACCACCGAGCATATAACAATTCTTCAAATTTTCTTTCCTCTGATTTCAGTTAAAACCATATCAGTATTCAGTTTAAATGCTTTAGAGCATATATTTTTTTTTACCAAAAATCATAATATTTAAATTTAAATTTGGAATATGAAATGGTTAAAGGTTCATCGACTTATCTTTTTAAAAAAAGAAAAGAGTAGTGTATTTCTCAGGAAAAAAAAGGCTTCGATGCAGCTGAATAAATTGTATTCAGGACTAAGAAATAATGTGATTTCTACGCCACCAGGGAAATTACAATTCCTTTTCAAGAGATATCTAAACAACGGTTTTTCTCCTTTTTTTCTCATTATTTATGTTACATTTTTTATTTTTCATGCGTCGTAAACATTAGAACAAAATTTCATTAATTTTCTACTAATTTAATGAAAACTCCAACAGTCTGTTATTGAGGCAATTTGTAAACATTACCCATTTTTTTGATAAAAATTGAAATTACAGCAGACTGTATAAAAATTATAATTTTTTTTTAATTCTAGTAAAGTAAGAACTTTTTTTTCTTAGAAAAAAAGAAAAGTGAAAGAAAAAAAGGCTATTTTTTTACATTTTTGTACTTACAGTTCTGACCAATCTTACATCGATGACAAGGGGGATGAGAAGATCTTAGTTTATAAAAATATTAATAAATGCAATAGTTGTGAAATATATATTTTGTTAGTTAATCTGATTTTTCTAAATGAATCAATATATTTTATTCAAGTACTTTGTTTGCTTAAAAAATTTGTATATGAGCTAACAATCATTGTGCTAAGATCAAAAATGATGGAAAAGTGCTTGTTCGTGAAGCTTATTGAATAATGAGATCTCCGCTTAATATGCAAACTGTAAAATATTTCGGATAAAATTACAGATAAAAGTACCGACAGTCAGGATGCCGGTAGTTTTTATCGTAAAATTAATTTTTAAAAGAGCAAAAATCTGAAAAATCATATCTTTACAGTAATAATTACCGTAAAATCACTGTATCGCTCTAATTAATAAATATTACTGTAAAAATTAGTGTTTAATATTCTAAGGAAGCCGACCAGGTGGCTGAGTGGTTAGCGTGCCTAACTGCGGAGTGTATGATGGCGGATTCGAATCCCGCTCAGGACATGGATGTTTCTTTCTCTTTGTGTTCTATGTCCTTCCTCCTGGGTGTGATTTTGTCACTGTGACCCTCCGTATAAACGGGTTTGTGGTTGTGCGACGTGGGCGACGCTGCTTCACCGCCGTGGCTTCGCAACAGGTGCCCACTGGATAACAAGAAGAGAGTAGCAGTTCTGGCACTCCTGGCCAATGGGACAATACATCCCAAGTGCCCGCCATTAAAAAAAAATATTCTGAGGAAAATTTTCGCTTATCTTTGCATTCTAAATGTTGCCAAGCACTTGGAAACTAAGATTATTAAAAACTAAAATCCATTCAATCCTTCTCCTAAAAAATAAAAATCATAAATATTTATTCAATTCCTTATATCTATGATAAAATGTATGATGCACCCAAAGTGCCGTTACTTTATACCGTAATTTGAAATTCTTTTTACTGTAGGAGTAGATTGTGAGTAAATGGATTGATGTAAAAGTTAAGTTAATAACTGACGAGCAATGTATTATGTATAGTATATAAGGATCAATTGCATACCACTCTAACGTGAGCGCTATACTGTTATGTTGACTAATTACAAAAAGCAGTTTGGTACAAACAATGTAAAAACAACTACCTTTTCAGTGAAGTTTTCTGAAAGGATGCGAATTGATGGTGCTAACCCGCATTTGCGTTACATGGAGAGGAAGACCACGAGAACCTCCTACGGTTAGCCTGACGACAAGGTGACTCTAACCCATGATCCGTTTGCCACTGAGGATATTTCACGTCAGCACTGTGGTAGGTACAAGCCAGATGCGTATAGACTGGGATTCGAACCCTGTTCGCCTCATTTGAAAGCGAAAGCTCTTTCCCCTGAACCATCGCGACTCAAAAGTCCTCCACGAAGGCAAATTTCTCCCAATACTCGATCCAGGAGTTCCCTTCTTCTGGATTTGGTTTAAAATTACAAGGCTACGGAGTTGAACATTAGTAGTAGTAAACCCATAAAATTGTGTTGGCTGTTCAACGACGGTTGTAAAGAAGAAAAGAAAAAAAATGAGGCGAATTGATTCCAGTCTTGAAACGGACTAATGCAATTGTTCATTTGTTTACTAACTTGTAGTGTTACAACATAACATAGTAGACCGTAAACAATCACATCGACTGAGTTTGAACAAAAATACGAAGCTGTTGATTATAATGGAGGTAAACTAAAATCCGTTTGTGTATGAAATTTTTTCAAATAATGTGCAATAGCTACTAATTCGTCTTAGTCTTAGGATGCTGCGAAACAGAGTATTACAACGCTTAGTTCAAAATTTACGAATGACCTTTACGTTAATTTACGTTAGTATGAATATATGAGCCAAGAAATGATTACAAAGAATTTATGTTTTCTACAAACTTAATGAAATGATCATTTTTAATTAAATATGATTTACTTAATTAATTTGTGAAGTAATTATTAGTCAGATGCTCTTTTGACCGAATGAGCAAGTTTAAACTTTATAAATGTACTGAAATATCTACATTTTCAATTCGATGATGAATTGAGGAGAAAAATCGTAGAAATACTTGTTTCTACTACATTTTTTTCAACTTAAAAGTGAAAAATTCTGTTACTACACCTTTACGTGAGATATTTCTTGTTACGGATGAAAAATTCCATCTCTCGTAACTTAAATTATTTTCGTCGAGTATATTAAACACTTCTTTTAAGAGACGCAATTGAAATTGGAGAACATCAATACAATGTGTTTAACAACAGCAGTAGAGGAATTGGAATTGGTTCCATCCACTTTAACAGAATATATTGCAACTTTAACTGAAGTATGTTATTAAACTTTGAAGTATCTAAACTTTTTCTGTTCTTTAAGAACTCGATTTTTCTTTTATCTTTCTGGAAAGAATCTTGAACAGATCTTCAAAACCTATTTAAAAACACTTCTATTGTATGGTATTTCAATATTTGGTATTAAAAGTAAAATATTAAAAATATATCACTTCAGATGTTAAATTTTTCAATCCCATATTACAAATATCCAAAAGTTTACAATTATAGTCAGTATTTTTCAAGAGTATGGTATATTATCAATACATTTTAAATTGTTGCATCACATTTATTAATTTTTTGAAAAATGAAAAAAAAATGTAAAAAAAAGCTTTAACTATTTTGTAGCGTCAAGAGATAACATAAGTAAGTAAATATATTTACGTTTTCGATAAAGTACATTTAAAATTTGTCTGTAACATTTGTGGCAAAGCAAAGTGATATTTTAGACCAAAACCCATCTTATAGTAAATATTAACAAAATGAAGATATTTAGCAGGTGTCTTAAAAGTGATTGGAAAAAAGCAATTGAAAAAAAATACAGAAAAATATTAAAATATAAAGTATTCTGTGTTCTCCCTCAGGAAAGATGAGCTTCCTTTTCCCTCCCTTCAAGTATTAAACTTAGTAACAGATTTGTTCAACAGATATCACAAAAAATTTTTACTGAGACAAAAAGTATGGTCAAAATTACCAAAATTTGGTCACTTTTACCGTGTTTTTGCTCTATGAGAACACCAAAAAACTCGATACTTTTTACCGAAACAATTTGGTAATGAATTTTGTAAATAAAATTACGATAAAATTTTATGAATGTGGTATTTGGTATTTTTTCATGACACCAAAGCACATGGCATTAAAGCCATTTATATGGAAAAATTTTCTTTTCAGGTTTGTAATTTTTACTAAATGTTTGGTAATAAGAATAATAATTTTGAAAACCTGAATTTCCAGTAAACTGTTAGCATATGAATGTAGAAATTACTAAATGAATTAAAATACCGTATAGTTGGTTTTGCTAACCAGAATTTGGTTCTATTAATCAGAAATACCATTACCATACAGTACCATCATTTTGTTAGAAATTTTTGCCTTGTTTGAAAAGGTATACAACAAAATGACCTCTCTTTTCAAGAAAAACAAAGCTCAATTTGAAAACTAAATTCGCTAAAGACAAATATTTTTAATTGAAATGACCTGAGATGCAGAATCAAGGACAGTTCTCAATTATACGAATCATCAGTTGACAAACTTTGTAAAAAAAATGTTGAAACATGCCAAGGACATTTTTGAGATTACAGCAACCTCACAAATTGATATATTTCAGCTTTTTTATTTTCATTTTGTTAATTAAGTAATCTTCGTGACTACTGGTTCTAGATATAATTTTCCCATGAGGGTTTCTTGGATTTTTATGAATGCCTACAGGACCAAGTTTGTGTTCATAAATTTATCTTATATCAGACCAAAACAAGCTTTTTTTCCACTTTGCACTTCAGTTAAAATTGCCCATCAACAGAATAAGTTTCCATACATTTTAAGTTGAAACTTAATATAGAACTTGATCACAGTTGACATAATACAAAAGTTTCTAAAACGAAATTAAAAGAATAAACCTTTATTTAATTAAATGAAGCGCATTTTTTTACAACTCAGTAAAACTTCTTTTGGAAGAAAAAAAACTTCTAAAGAAAAGAACATACCAACACTATGCAGAATCAATAAATGCCTATCATCCCGTAATAAGAGAGGAGAAGTTGGGTAAATCTGTTTACAAGGCTTTGAAAGGCTTATTGACAATGTTGAAAAAAAAGTTACTTCCTTGACACGCCTTGATTGGACAGTTTTTTGTTCTTTTCATAGTCTTCTGAAAGCCACCTGAAATCTTCGTAATTCCGCGTGATCCTACAAATGTGGTTAGATCCCTTATCAACGATGCCCATTTGATACATTCCAATCATTATTTGGCCTTTACTATTTCCTTATTTTTATTGTTCTAAGAAGTCTTGTTTTTATCAATATAATTAAGTTGATTTCCATACAAATGCAATAAAACATTGTCAAAACACTGTATATTTAGAATATTTTTCAAATGTCAGAATTATTTATTGTTCGTAAATATTATATACGTTCTTATAACTAATGTACCTATTAAATATGAAAAAAGTGCATTATTTAGTTATTCTTTCTTATTACTTTATTAAAGGTTTTGTTATACAAAACCATACATTTTACTTGCAATATTAAGAACATTAATAAAATTACTCCGTTATTTAGTTTTAAAGCAAATTCTTTTTGAAGCTTTATTATTGTTGCTTCCTAAAAATACCTAATCTTCGGCTAATAAATTTAAGCATAATTTTAAAGTTTATACTGTTAGCATGATAATTTGTATTTATCTGAAATACTTGTCAAATAAGATAACTTCAAATGGAATGTGTAGTTATTAATAATTTAAACGAACAGTTTGATGATGACTTCTTGAACAGAATAAATTTTTTTAACTCATTTTTAATAATAAAAGCCTTATTTATATTTCAATCCCTAAAAAACGTTTCTAAAAAGATATTTTGTGGAAGTAAACATTTAAAAATTTACATATACATTCCCCAAAGGGAAATAACACAGTAAAACTTTCAAGAAAAACATTTTTGATAGTTTCTTCTTTTAAGATTATTGCATCAAAATGCTGAATTGATTCTCGTAAAAGTGAAAATGCTTCATAGCAATACTCGTATGTCAAGCGCGAAGCACATCGCGAGGTGCAAGGCGAGCCGTGATAAGTAGGATCATGTGAACTTGCTCGCTAATGTAGTTCCTCACTCCTATTGAAATAATTTAGCAAAATACTATCATTTTAACTATTTTGTTGAAATAATTTATTTAAATTGTTTAAGAATAATGATTAATGCTACTTTCAGTTAAAATAATTGAAATTTCAGTTTATTTAGCTGTAATAATTTCTTATAAAGTTTGTAAAATGTCATTGACATTTATGGAAAACTTAAAATAATAGTAGGCTCAGTAGGCAAAGAGTATCCTTAAAATAAAGATAATCGCAGTAATTTGGGCTCCTATTCTAAAAATATGTGAGGAGTAATGTGAAGATAGTTGGATAAAAAAAAGTTATTCCATCAATTGAAAATGTTGAAATTAATGAAGAAGAACCATTTTATGAACATGGTATTGTTGCATCATATTTGGTTGCAAAATTTTCTATATTTTTATGGATTATTGATCACAAAACTTAAAACGCAATTTATCTTTAACTATGTCTCTCTTACTTGCTCTGTGTCTCTAACTAGTATAATTTTCTACCAATTTACTTCAAATTCTACGCAATTTTCGCAATAAATACGTCGTTAGACGTAGGAATTTTTAAATTTAGGTGATTGTTTAAAAGTAATCCATGAAAATATAACTTATTTTATGAAATTTTTGAAGTTATACTTCTTACGCGACTTCCAACCAAGTTGCGTTAAACGCTTAACGCTACATTTTTATTGGCCGGGAAATCACGTGGTAGGATCCAGTTTTCCCTCATTCATTTCCATATTGTTTTGGTTCTCACTAGCATAAAAATAATAAAAGTCATAAAAGTATTGTTTTTCTATAAATATTTTTTAGTTTCTTTTGATACACATATAATTTAATAGGGTAGTATTTTTTATTTTCAAATTTAGTGGATAACAATTGTAAAAAATGAGTGAAAACAATCCCACGGCCAATGCGACGGATTTAAGGTTATGTCAAGGTACGTCTCTTGTGAATATCAATTGATTGTTAGGTTCTCTCTTTTGAAATTACATTATGACGCATTCACATACATTATTAATACAAATACATTTTCCATGGCGAGACGATGAGGCAACCACAAGCACTTCCACTGGTTCAAGAGGACGACGAGGGAAAAATGCACAATATTACCGTGATTACAGAGCACGGAAGCGAGCGGAGCAGGAAAAAGAGTCGTTGAATAGAACTAGTGATCCTTCTACGACTGCTGATTCTTCTTCAATTAACGTCGCAGGTTGCGAAGTTTAACTTCGACAGCGCGGAAGGACTCCACGCACTATTTTTTTTTTATGTTTTTCAAAACACTTCTATTTAGTGAAAAAAATTATTTAAAAAAATAATGCGTGAAACGAAAGCAACATTCATGTAGTTTTGAAAAAATAAGAATGGAATCCAAAGTGGATTGTCAAGTTACGATTACAGCAAGTCATGGATATTTATTAAACTAAGTTATAAACATTGTATTACATAATCGCTGCTTTTTTTAAATTCTGAAATTTGTAACAAGATAAAATAAAAATTAAAATATGTGTAATAAGATTTAAAAAAATATATTAAGCTAAGTTAATCACAATAGATTTAAAATTTATTCAAAAATCTTTTTTTGCTGGCTTCTATGTAATTGTTCGTATATTTTTAGTAAATATTAACTGATTTTTTAAACGAATCTGACATTAAAGGGTCAAAAAATTAACTATATTTCATAGTTAAGTTAAACCAAGATATATTGACTTTAATGCTTTGTCGAAGCAGCATTTATGTAGGGAAATGAATGGAATTAAATTCCAATGTCTTTTATTTTTTAGATTTTAAGACATTGGCTGATCTCTTAGGTAAAAACTAATACTTATCTGAAATCAACGGGAGATATTTTAAGAACCGAAAAACTAGTAAAAACAGTTAAGTAATTATGTTTATTCGGTGCAGAAATTGATTACCATTTGCCAATAGAACCCGTTGAAGAAAGCACTTAACGTGATAAGGGGGGGGGTATTAGGGTGAAGTGATTTTTCCCTGACATAGAAATGGTTCTCTTGAATACTGAAAGTTTTTGCATATAGAAGCCAATGTTAAGGGTGTTTTAACTTTGTTTGATACTCCTTGTTAATTCATTTTTCCCAATAATCGTTTGAATGTTATATAAGTCGTAGTCGATTTATCATTTAATCGTTTGTTTTATTTATTTTTTTCTACTTTATGTGGTATTGATAATCTGCGTTAGTTGTTACTTTATCTATGTTGAAAAACTGAAACAATTTTTTTATAACCCAAATTTTTAATAAAATGTTCCAGTTTTATCAAACCTCATAACATTTTCTTTGAATTTTTCAAAATGCCAGACTGTAGTCATCTTTTTTCTATAACTTTTGCATTCTTTACTAACATTTGTAAGAGTTTCACTCAAATAAAATTTTAAGATGTAAAGAAATTTATATTAATGTTAAAATTATTTTTATATTTCTCTTAAGTCTTGTTTCTTCAAACATAATTCATTCCCTTTAACAAACTTTTAGTAAAAATATAATTATAACTATATGAAACAATTTAAAAAAAATTATAAACGAAATTAAATAAATTGAGATTGAAGAAAATATAGAATTATTGCATAAATAAATGAAGTACAGAAAAAAGTCACGTAAAAGAACTTGATAAGAATTCTTTAATATTAAGATTAATTTTCACAATTTTAATGAATTCTAATTTTGATGTAACTTATTAATTTAATTATTATTCACTGATGGGGAAATATCTATTTAATTGATAGGGAATTTTTTATAAACTGTTTTCTAAGTGGAAACAAAAAGAATTTTTTTTATCATCTGCACCACAATAAGCGTTATTAATAAAGGATCAAACATGAGTTTATATGCGATAATGATGTCGATTCTGAGAAGCGGAAAATCAATTCTGTCCATTTTCTCAGAGATTCCGCTAGACAACGACATACTAAATCCATTATTGCGTATCTGTGGAAGAAAAGAAATGAACGGAATTAATTACGTTTGTTTATCTAGTTACCGTGGGGGCATTAGTGAGTATTAATTAATGTAAATTATATTATTTTAATTCTTAAAACTGATGTCTAGGTAATTTGAATTCCCTAATTATTTCCAGTTGAATAATTTTTTATAAGAAATGCATTACTAAACTTATGTACTTTTGTAAGTTAAAGTTCACTGTAAGAAAATTCGGTTTTAAATTACTGGCACTGTGAGGGTGGAATCCATAAATTACACTTTACGGTAAAATCCATTTTAATCGTAGTGTTTTATACCGTAATTTTTCAGTAATATTTATTTAATTACAGTAATTCAATGATTTTGCGGTAAATATTACTTATAAAATGTATGGTTTATGAGATTTTTTGTTCCGTAAAATTTTAGGATAAAAATGGATTTAACGGTAAAACACATTTACACCCTGTGAGAGAGCCCTGATAATTTAATTCGTTGATAATTCAATTTTGTCAAAAATAAATATTTACGAAGGTCTTTAACCAAACTGATTTTTTTAAGCTTCATAACTAATATTTATTATTTATAATAAATGATTTAAATTTCAATGACAAAATAATTTTATTATACGTAATCTAATAAACGAAAACTGATTTTTGTTGAAGATGATGAGAAAAGCTTTATGTGATGGTGAGCCTTTTGTTATTTTATTGTTTCAATTTAATTTTCGTTTCTTACCTGATGGTTTAATTTCTAGTATAATGTTTCTCCCTGGTTAAAATAGCATAAACATTTAAAAGCATAAGCATTAAAATAAGCATTTTTGTAAATTTTAAAAGACATACTAAGTTTTGACAAAAACAACTAGAATAAAAATGAAGACATCTCAATGCACTTGATATAACAATTTGTAATATAATTTCATATTTAAAAATATAGATGACTGGATTATACTGAAGCTTCCAAACTTACTGGTTAATTATTTAAAATTAAATAAATTTCTTCTATATAACATATATTATTAAACTTGTAGGATTTTTTTAAGCAAATGTCATAAAGTTATATTAAATATTGAAACGTGAAGCTTCAAATAATCTAAAACTAAACAGTTTTGCATCTTTGTAACAAAGTTCACGAGCAAAAATATGTTGTAGACAAACCACAGTCTTTTCACCTAAGTATTAACAAGTCTTTTTACAACATTACTCATTAAAGTCACCACCATATATAATTAAATGCGGTATTTTGTAACAAATGGAATTTATATAATATTTAAAAATCACTCACGAAACAAATTCACTTTAAATAGTATAAAAATTGAGTAAATTATTTCCTCCTAACAATAATTATTGCTAAACTCGGTTGCAAGTTAAGAAAAAAAATATTTAGATTTATGAAGAGATCCGGTTTGCTTCTAAGTGCACACCAAATGGATTCTAAGATACATGCGCGAACATATATCAATTTTGCCAACTCTTGAAACGATGCTGCACAGACTTTTTTTTTTTTTGCTTGCTTTCTTAAATAGAGTTAAAATCATTGAATAAAAACTATTGTTTGTTAATAATAATTAATAAAAATTACATTTAAAAATTATAACAAATATACGTCTATTTGTTCGCCTTTAAAGAAACTGATGACAGAATAAAAAATAGGGCCTCTTGCTGACGATTTTCTAAAACTGCGAAACAATTGTAAAAAAAATATTCTTTATCTCGCATTTGATTTTTTTAGGATGTGTCAGCATACGACACGCCACTTTTAGTGGTCCAATCAAATCCAATACTCATGCAACGCCATATAGTTGTTTCTTTTTCAAGAGCGAATATTCTCCTTATTTATCGAAATATTTCGCCAAGTCAAGGATTCCAGTAAAACTACAAAACATTAACCCTTTTTTAACAATTATATGATATATATCGTAAAAGATAGCGCGAATTAAATTTATGTTCGACGAGTTAACTTTTAATAAAATTTTATATTGTCTTGAAAGCATATTTATACAATCCGATAATTAATTAAAACGGAGCTATATGTAGTCGCGGATGATTACTTAAATCCTATGATAACTTAATGTTATTAAATCAGCGATGGTTTTTTCTTAACTTGCAACAAAATATAGATTTAGTTATCAATATTTAAACTTACTTTAATGGCAAATGTGATTGTATGGCTACTAATAAACACCATCTGCTAGCTAAGTTTAAATATTTATATTTTTAAAAATTTTAAAAATCGTAATGTCTACTGATGATAAGTAACTGGCATTATATTATATGCCAATAAATTTCGTAAATATTGTTAAAATTTTACTTATTTTTTTTTCTCAAAACTATTATTTCCTATTACAGTTTTATATATTTATTTTATTATTTATTGCTCAAAATCAATATTGTGAATTTAAAAAGCATGATTCATTTGAGAAATAAAATTCAAAGAAAAATAGTTGTCCTTATCTATATACTAATTATAATATTGATAGATAATATTATAATCTGTATACAGAATGAGATAACTGTTTTCCATTCAGATATTATACACTGAGAAAGAAAAGTATTGTCATAACTACCAGAATATAAGCACAAATTTATAGTGTTAGTCTATGGGATCACAAAAAAGCTCGATAATGTTTCGAAGAGTTTTGGTAAAACTAATAATAAAATATAGTTTTATATAATTTGATAAATGTGGTGAAGTTTGTTAATTTTATTATTCACATGAGCATAGTGTAAAAACCGTTGATTTGATTAAATTTATGCTTTTCCGTATGGTATTCTTTTACTAAAGGTGTGGTAAGGAGAACTAAAAGTTTGAAAATCAGAATTTCATATCAACTGTTATCATATGAATGGACAATTTACCAAGTGAATGGTTTAAATACCGCATATTTCGGTTTCATAAACCAGAATTATCGTTTTCTCTACTAGAATTCGCATTACCATATAATTCGGTAATTTTACCAGATTATTTTTTCTCTGCATGTAGAACTATGTTTTTATTGTTCATCCTAAAATTTTATTGCTCATTCAATAATTATATTCCTTCTTCTTTTAAAATGCTTGAAATAAAAGACGTCATATTTTGTGATTAAAATTATCCAGTTATGAAAGGACATATTCGCTGCAAGAAATATTAAATTGATTATTACGTTTTTATAGTTTATCGAAATTATTTTTTTTTATTCTTGCACCTTTAAGATTTTTTTGTTGTCTGTTTCAATAATTATATTTTCAATAGCACAGTATATTATTTATTTTTTTTCAACACTAATAATATTGTTTACTTAGAAGGAAAAAAACAAGACCAATAACTATTCAACAAATTGAACAGACATGCGAAACAGACATTTCGTATTTTTTTATAAATAAACAAATAAAAATAAATCAGGATTTTCTTCAAGAGTATATAATACTCGTGCGTGTTCTATTAATATATATTTCGTGTTTATTTCAAAAATGTTCAAAACTTCCCAGCGCAGAAATGGCATTTTATATATCTTAGAAATATTTAGTCTAGTATGCAATCACACGGATATGTTCTCTTTGAATATTCCACAATTTCAACAACAGTTTCAGAACCTTTACCAGAAACTTCTCTTTCTACAGCAGCTACTATGATGTTTATTTCCCATGAGATTTTAGTTGTATTCCTGATATTTCTGCAGTTTTACCCATTTCTAAGGAAAAGAAATATTAAAATTTAAGACATGCTATTTTAGAATATGTCCACCATTGCTTTGATGCTATGTTCAAGAACACAAAAAGTAAAACATAAGGTATACACCTAAAGAAAGATTTATTATTACTCGCAGAACAAATGATCGCAAAAATATAAACAAAATACTTTAGATTTGTAATATTTGTGATGAACAAATATTCATCACATTTTTGCACCTTAAAAAAATCATTTTCTTATACTCTTATTTATGTTTATGAAATGTCTTACAAACATAGAAAAAAAATCTATCATCATAACGTCTCATTAATATACCACAAGCCTACTTTTCAGAGAAAAAAAAACTCAATTATGTATCAAAAGTTTAAACAAAATGACAAAAAACCCTAATATTGTATTTTTTTCACTTTATAGGTCGCAGCTCATTTATGAATTCCTATTATATAACACACTAATCCACGTGTATGTTGTTATAGAACCGATAATATTTCTTTTCCTCCGCTGGAAACGAAAGGTTGAACAAATAAGTTCGGTAGAAATGATAGGTTACAAGCGAAACACATTTTTAAAAAAACAAATTTATCAATATTTTCTATTTAATTTAATTATATTGCATATTAACTTAAAGTTCATTTCATTATTTATGAATCTTAGTATTTAATGCAGGAGATAGACGTGTATAATCAACAGATATTTTCCAAAAATACATTATTCATTGAATAATTGGAATTTTTTTTAACTCTGGTATATTACCACCAGTTTTTCTTACTTTGCTGCTAGACTTCCTTTCTTTCGCTTTTTTCATTAGTTTTAATGCACTTTTCAGTTTTAAGTTAGAAAAAAAAACACTTAAAACTGTTGTGCCTTGCAACACTGACACATAAGTGTGAAGGGAAATTCTAAAATCTATAGCAAATGTAATTTCCAAAGAGCAAAGTATATAAATAAAATCCCTATTAGTATTTATTGATGAAATGTTTATAAATCAAAGGTTCTACAGAATGTATTTGTTGTAAATTTCTGGAACTTCATTTTGAAGAGAAAAACAGCTCGTTCATGTGAAATTCATAGCCAAAATGAAGTGCATAACTAACGGACGAATGATGCAAGTTTGAATTTCAAAGCAATACGAAGGAAAACAAAATCGGCGAGAGCAATTTAAGTGGTTGTTGAGCTCAACGAGATGAGAGTGGGGCACCATAGTTTATTTGTATTTTAATCATACACATTTATTTATTTTTTAAACTGGGGTTCGAAACCTGATCACCAAGAATTAATGTCATTACAATATTCTCTATACAGTGTAAAGTTTTTAATAAATTTTATGAAGACTAATTTGTATGAAATTTCGACTATTGCCCGATTTCGAGTTTTTAGCAATTTTATTTAAGATGGAATGTTTGAAAAAAAGTAAACCGAAAATGCAATAAGTTTTTCAGAAAAAAATCAAGCTTTAAGTTATAATAGAACTGTAGAAATATTTTTAGTACTCATAGAAATTTATATTTCTGTAATTGTTGCTATTTCTGTAGTAATGTGAAAGTTGAAGCTTGGATATTCTGCAAAAATTTTGTGTCTTGAAGTAACGATAGAACCACAGAATATATGCATGTGTCTATAATATAAAATATTTAAAAAAAATATTAGTGATTGAAATTACAATTGAACAATGTGCATAATATAGATATGATGATTCCAAAAAATATTAGATTCTGCAGTCATGCCAGGTCATAAGTTATTTTTGAGTTTTAATAAAAGTTATGTGGTGTTTATTGAGAAATGAGAGATACAGAATAAATGATCGAATCATAGAAGTATTTTGAATATTTATTGAAATTATTTGTCTTGTTTTCATTTGTTTTGGAAACTATGTAGCTCTAATAGCTGAAAATATTACAAATATTTAAAATTTTGGAATTCTGATAAAACTATTGTATGTTTTTGAGTGCTAATAAACATTATAATGTGTTTCTACAAAAATTCTGCATCTTGAGGTTATGATAGAACCGCATAAATATTTTTGTGCCGTTTTAGAATTTACATAATTGAATTTGCATACATTTAAAATGTTCTTTAAACAACGTGAGTCTTAGTACTACATGAGATGGAACTTGAAAACTGTTAAAAGAAAAAAAATGCATTCGCAAAATATTTTATTGAATATAAAATAGAACAGATAGGAGAGAAAACCATTGGAATATGTTATACAAAATATACTTGTTTTTCTATCAAAGAAATTTTACTAGTTTTTCTGTGGTAGTAAAACAGCTCATTTCACGGAGTTTTTACGAACGCTGAAGTCAATGAAATTTTTATGATGAGTTTTTGATAACATGATCTCGAAAGCTTCTAAAGTTTAAAAAAGTTCAATTTTAAGTTAAATTGATTTTTTTTAAGATTTTCTTTATAAGCTAGCATTAAATGAATAAAATAAGTCGTGAAAAGTCTAAAGACGTAGTTTTTGGCATACCTTTTTAAGATAAACATTAAATAAGACTCTTAATGGCTTGAAGTAAGAGATTGGATACGTTAAAATATATGACAAGTAAAAATACATTCCTCAATAAATTGTTACTTAACATTTTATTCTAAAATCGTGATGCTCATACTAAAAGAAATCAAAGATGAATTTTTAAAAGAAATGTCATAAACATTCTTGTTAAAGAGCTTGGTTTATTCTGGAAAAAGTACTTTCTCTTTATTCGTGAAAACTTGAACTAAGTTAGTAGGCTAGCCTTTTTAAGAAATAAAAACGAATGTTGGTGATATAAAAATGAAAACTTTTGCTCGTCCACTGTATAACTTTTTTATAAACTAAGATGCAATCATTTCCGACAAAAATATTTTGCAAATTACAAACTTAGTATTTTTTAAAGATAATTAATGATTTCAGTCTTTAATGATACTTAACAATTAAAATGGTCTTTCAGAGGTAATAAATTTAATAACAAACATTTACTTAGAAACGCAAGCTAAGTTTAATATCAAAATTTTTATGAAAGCAGTTAAAATAAATTTTAAGCAAGCAATTTTTAAGCGACAAAAAATGTGTTTTATAATATTTTGAAAAAAAAATTGTAATGATAATGCCAAACACATAAAATTGCGAGTACCTTTCTAATGTAACATTGTAATTGCCCAAAAATATTTCTCTAGATTTTGATTGTTTAGTTCACTTAAAACAGAATAAAATCACTGAGCTAGTAAAATTTAAGAACTCTACATTTAAGTTCAAATAATATTAAGTTATGCCTGAGAAAAGTTTTGTTAAGTTATATTTATTTGTAAAAGTTATGTTATGTTATGTAAAAGGTATGTCAGCGTATATTAATTTTAAAAAACTAGTTTTATTTACATTAATATGATAAACATATTTTTAAATCAATTTATAATGCAGAGCTGTTTAGAGCAGTATTAGATTGTTTTTTTTATTTATTCCATAAAGTGATTAAATGAATATTTTCCTCTACCGCTATTAAAATATTTTATTTATGCTTCTAGAACGTCATAAAAGGGTTTCAAAAGTAGTTATGACTTAAAAATATAGTTATTCTACTTATTTTTCCGAAAGCAAATTAAACTACAAAAATAGGTAATACTAGAGATATACAAATAATATTTGATTTCTCAATTGTTCCCTTATCAATGAAGTTCATTTAATATTTACTTGATAAATGTATATATTTATGATGCATATCATTGCTTGCTTTTTAATTCTACTGGTAAATTTATTTTAATTTTAATAATTATATAACTGAGCACTATTGAGAAAATTAAATAGTCAAATAAAATATCATTTTCATTTACCGATTCTGAAATTTATTTATTACGTTCCTCATAAGCCACTTTCAAAAAATTTATTTATTGGGGTTGATGTAAATAGGACATTAAGAGGAATTTACGTAACTGCTGTATTTATGCAAGCAGTGAGAAAGTGAAAAACAGTTATTAATAGCAGTGGTAATAACATTAAGATCCTATTGTTACGAGAAATAAAATGTATATTTGAGAAAAATATTTGTGCAATATATAGTGAATGTGTAATATTTATTTTTAATTTTATTTAAAAATTAAGGGTGCAATCTCTGGATTGTGATTAATACATTAAAACCACTTAAAGTGAATAATCTTGTGTACTTTCATTGAAAAATGCGTAATATTTTTTTAAGTATTATAGTAAAATAAATTTTTTATTATTTTTCCCTTATGGGAAAAAGATTTACTATAAAAATAAAATTTGATTTTGTTGCTCTTTAAACTGTTTTCATCGTTCAAATATTTTTTTTTGTGACTTTCACTGGTGTTGTACTACTGCTCGTGGGAGGAAAAAAGGTCAGTCTAAGATTCATTCGCTTTGCTGACTCGTGGAAAAAAGGTGGTGGGGAATGGCTGAGAGAGTTGATGAAGGAAAGTGGTGAGTGAAGTTAGGCTGGAGCCTCTAAGTTAGAAAGCGATTGCCTCTCCAAGTCGTCCCATTGCCAAAAGTCTGCTGATCTACGTGTGCTAACTGCCATACTAGAAGGAAGCCCGAATGGAGTTTTAGTGTGCTGTCTATCAGAAGCTGGAATGTTGACCTGATCCACGAGTTCTGTCTGCAATACCGGTGGCCGTACAAGGTCAGCGATTTGGCCCGTAATTTGGTTTGGATTTAAAAACTCTAAGTTCGACTTCAGAATAGTTTTACAAGAATAATTTACTTTTAAATTAATTGCTTTTAGTAGATTTTAAGATAAATGTGCCTTTTATTTCTAATAGTTTTACTGGATTTGGAGAATAATGTGCCTTGTATTTTTAATTGCATTTTATTGAAAATATAATTTTGTATTGCTAAATTTTAAGCCAGAAATAACTAATAATTTGTACAGATATGATATCTACGTAATAGCATTTGGAAATGATTTGAGTTTGTATTTTTTTGGAAATATTTAGTATCAAAAAATATTGTTTGTAAATGTTTAACGTTGCAAATAATTCCATGCTTGTTTTTTTTTTTCAAACCTGGATAATACGGTTGCCAAAGTTACTATATCGATCACTAGATAACGTAAGTCTAAATTTGAGAGGTAACAGTACATACAACAATTATTACAGCATTTAACAACAATAAGTAACAAAAAACACTCTCACATATAACAGGAAAAAATTGAAAAAATGGTAAAAACTATTTACCTTATTAATAATACTTCTCTCCGAAATTAAATATTGATTCAAGGTGAAAAATCTGTAAATCAACAAAGAGCAAACGAAATATTTCATAATTTTTTTAAAAGATTGTATTAAACTCATTTTCAAAAAACTTTTTTTTTTACATTTTTTTTTGGATTTATAAAACAATTTTATTCTAAATACAATATTTATTCAATTGTAAAAGGCTCAAATGGGTTAGAAAAACATTTGTTGCTTACTTGCAATTAAACTTTATTACTTAATTACTTTATTTATAAAAAAATTATGAATTATTATATTTCTTTTTGTATGATTAAAAATTATATGCTCTGAAACTATAATTCAAAAATTAATTTATATATGTAATAGGTAGTAATAAAAAAAAATTAACTTCTGCTTAAAATTTAACAATATAACTGAGATAGAATGTTTTAAATTAACCTGACTGCCAAAAATATTTGGTTCGGTAGCGTTGGAATACTAACCATTCTAATGCTACATTAATAAAAATTGTTAGTAATCTGTTTATTAGTAAAATAAACGACTAATCAATTTAATAAATCTTATATATAACAAATAGTTAATTAGCACTTTAATGAATTTCTGTAAACAAGTTCATTTGATAGTTCCCGCGTTGGCAATACGAAATTAAAAATATGCATTGCTTTTATTCCTTGTCCTCAAGATTCCAGTTGGTGAAAACAATAATAAAAAAAAATTATAAATTATAAATAAAATACAAAATAATAATTACAGCTGGTTAACATTAATTTATTCTGCTTGTGTCATCCCGTACGTGCTTTTAACGTTTTAAATTATAACCTAAAAAAATTCTTTATAATACTCACTGTCTGTTTGTCACTCCACAACAAAAACACATATAGATTGCCACTCAATGCCTTCATCCACATATAAACAGAGAGTTTTAAAATTTAGAGTATTGGCAAATTAAAGGAAAGTTTTGTACATAAAAAGTCAAAAATAAAATCTTTTTCTTAGTAACCATTTATTTTTAATAAGCTACTTAGAATATTGATCTTCTTTTTTAATATTAATTATTTTAAGTACTTCCAGATTTTCAAATTATAATACATTTATTGCTATAGATCTTATGAGGGTTATGCAAAAGCGAAGCAAAGGAAAATGCATAATAAATTGAGTAAAACGTTTGTTTATAGCAGTTGTGTAAATTAAATACATAATTTTATGTAATAAGGTTATATGAATTTATTTATTCATTGAGCAAAAAATTTTAAATGAAAAAAAAAATTAAACTCGATTACTTAAATTTGTTTTACAAAATGTGTAGTATTTGAAAGATATTATTCTCTTGGAGTTGAAACGTGTAAAAAAATAACTCAATTTAGCTGACTTTAGAAAATTCCTTTCTAACTTCTTTCAAATAAAAACTACTAGTTACTAAACAGAAATACACATTGTAATGTTTTTTTTTTTTAAAATGGATTAAACTTAAGTATTTCAGTAATTTTAAAATTTTTAAATTTTATTCGGCATGATTGATAACATTAACTGATAAAATATAAATTAGAATAAATCGCAATATCATATTAGTTTTGATAATTTAAAGAAGATCTATATAAATCTGGCATATTAAAGCCAGATTCTAAGTTAACCAAATATTTTTTTCACTTCTATTATGCGGACCTCACTTATACATTTACTTCTATTGTGCTATTGTAAAAATTTCTAATTACTATTGTAGGATTTAAATTTATACATTACTGAATATTTAATATCATATAATATATGAGTGTTGTGCACAATTTACTGACTAATAAGTAATTTGTTTTAACAAATAAATAGAACAGAAATTAGTTCCTTTGAAATTAGATTGATCTTAATTAGATTCTTACTTAATGCTCAAGGGTATTTGCAAACTGTAAAAACATCATATACTACTAATTTCTTAATTAACGATAAAGTCTGCTTTTAAAGCATTGGTTACTTAGACAACAATTACGAAAACGTGTTTTTATGGTCTTCGGACAAGACTTAATTACTTTAAAGATGAGTTTTATGTCCTTTGTGACTTTTAAAAAAATCAGTAAGCTAATAAATGTTTTAAGAAATACATCCTTATAACAGGCATCAATATCTTATATTAATCATAAATAAAAGTGTTTATGCAATTAATATTTATGCTATGCATTGTAATTAGAAAGCAAACTAGTTTTTTAAGAAGTTGAAAAATCAAAGTTTTTAAAGTCGCTTTAACTTTTTCCCCAACATTTTTTTATTATATTGCAGTATTTTTAACGATAAGTTTTTTAAATTTATAACATTAAAAAATTAAAGAATTCTGCCATGCAATCAATATTTAAACAAATCATTGAGTGAAAAAGGTAATCTATATTAAAAAAAACTGGTTCTGCTCCATCGAATCTATTTTGAGTCTTCAACTTCACATTATGTTCTGTTTTTCTAAGAAAAACTAAAAAAATTAAAAGATGCACAGAAAAATGTACAACTAACATGATGGCCTGAAAAATTTAGCATTTGATAATTAGTTCGAGAACTATTAATTTCTGAACTTCAAGTAAAAAATACTATGCGGACTACTCTGCAAACAGCAGAAATGTAACTTCAAAGGTGACACTTGACTTGAAAGGCGACATTTTTATTTATGAGCTTCACGTGAGTTTTATTTGAGACTCCAATTTTATTTGATAAATTATTTCTTCTAAAAATATTCAAATACATAAAATACTTAATTTAATAAAAATAAAAACCGATAACAGTTTGAATAATTTTAATAGTATAAAGTTATTTTTATATATATCCATGAACAAAAAAATTATTTCTCTCTTACTTCCTCTTATTATAACACATAATTTGTTTCCCTGCGCTTAATTTTTTTCTACCAAGTATGGTTGAATATTTTTCATGCCCAAGTCTGTGTTTAATTCTTTTCAATTAATATATTAACAAAATTCTCTTACATAACATTAAATCAATTATGTATTTCATAAAAAAAACTATCCTTGTTTTTTTTCTTAAAAACTTTTTAAGAAAAATCCAATAAAAAATAAAAAAGCAATCGCGCGAAGTGGTAAGATGAGGCAACAAGAGACAGAGTCAATTAACTCTTTTATCGATGGAGGAAATAACTCGTCTTCCAGGAATACTTGCTGTGCTCTATTGTTGCATTTGCGAATATAGTTATTGATTGCAATTGATCATTATTTTTTAAAGTAAAAAAATTAAATTCTAAAGGAATTTGCGTTTAACTTCAGTTTTAGTGCAGCGGGAAAACTCTAAGTGCAGTGGGTGAGACAAAGGCGCGTCATTGCCGGGGGAGGGTGGAAGTGTTAAAGAATTTAAAACAGTTAGTTTTCTCTTTCTTCACTTTCTTATTACTTTCCTCTCTATTTGCAATAATATTCTTAGTAATGGCAATTTTTAATCTTAGTGAGCCGTCTTTAAAATTCACGCAAGGAAAAGAATGGAAAGTTTTGAAAGGATAAAAAATTCTGGATCAAATTACAATAGTATTTTTTACCGCAAAATCAACTTTTTTACGGGAGCGTGTTAAGGTAGAAAAAATTAGTTATAAAATCTTTTTTACAGTAATACTTACAGTAAAACTACTATATCACTCCAATTCAATGAAAATTACTGTAGAAATTACAGTAAAATGGAATTATAATGTATAGTATAGTATTTTACGGTAAAATGGAATTTGCGGATGATGCATCCAAACTGCTGTTAATTTATATCATAATTTGATTCGGAATTTTTTACGGCGAATGCTCTATATGCAACCTCTTACATTAATTCACCTTAAATTTAAATATTAAATCAAATAAGCAATATTCAAATTATAAATCTTATTATTAAAAACAATTAGCAATAAAAAATGCAAATAACAGATACATAAAAATACTATTTTTCATTAGAAGGCAAATACATAAAAACTATATGCTACTATTTACGAATAAGAATATGCATATTTGAAAAAGAAAAACTCTATGATAAGTTGTAAAACAAATTTATCTTTTTTTAAAAAAAATACGCCTTTTTGAAATAGCAAAATTTAAATTAAAAATGGAATATAAAAGAAATAAGTCTCTATTTCAAATAAACTCCCAGAAAAATGCACAAAGTAAAGCATCGAAAGAAGTTTATATCTTTTTTTGAAAAAATAACCTTAGTATTTTATATTACAAAACGGGAATAGAATTGAAATCTTAGAATTTAAACAAAATAAGTTTGTGAATCATTTTAACTGACTGTACGTGACAAGATTTTTCCATATCCATTTCTCTCCGGAAATCAAACATTCTGTACAAAAGAATACAAATCTTTTTAAATTACGTTAAAAAATAACTTTAAGAAATCTGGATGGGTCAGTAAAGTAATAACATATGTCACAGTGAGAAAAAATTTTACTTTTTAAATATGTTTAAAGAAAATCATCTTTCTTATGCTTCTAAGTATAAATTTAAATTCGAGAGCAGTAACTTATATTTCTTTTTGTGTAGAAAGAAATTGGTTTTTTAATATCTTCCATATGTTAATTTTATGATTTATAATTCTTAAATTAGAAGATATTTTACACTATATAGGCAAAAATTACCTGATACTTTCTACATTCAACTTTGTTTTCTTCTTAAAACTAGCATATTGCAATGAAATTTTAGTAATGCAACGTATCAAGAATATAGTGTTAATAAAAATTATATATAAAATTCTGCAGAATATCATAAACTCTAGTTTATCGCTTTTATCTTTATAAATATGCAATTATATTCATGACTTGCAGTCTATACATTTTTAGGAAAAAAAGATCTTTCTTTTAGTAGTTAAACGTTTTGTCCCATATCAGTTTTATTGTTACTTGAAATTCATTTAAATTGATTTTATTAAAATTAATGAGGAATTGACAGTCGATTATAAGTTATTTATTACTTGTTAAAAAAAGCGTCATTCGCTTCAAAAATATACAAATCGAGAAAAATAGTCGATATGCTTCAAGCGCTCAAAAATAGGCGTCCATTTTCAAGAGTTACGAGACGAGAATAAGAATAAGCAAAAACAATTTAAAATAAAAGCATTCTTCTCATTCATCTTACTACATTTTAGCGACTTTTTGAACTAGTAATATTGTTCCGCTTCAGTTTTCGTGATTATTTATTTAATATAAGCTAGTTATTATATGTATTATATCATTTATTTTTTTACATTACAGAAAGAGGAACAGTCAATAAATATTACATGTTATAAGAATATTTAAATCAATTTTTAAATTTTACGAAAGTAAATTAATGAAGTTTTAGGAATTTTATAAAACAGCATTTTTTTTAAAAATTGCTTAATAAATTATAAACTATAAAGTATTAAGTAATTCTACACACACAGAACAAGTGTTTACTCACTGATTTCATTAAAACTTATAGTTTTTACTATTAATCCTGAAACTCGTTAGCCATTGGGCTAAAACATATCCATTAGACCTAAATAACTAAAATTGTCTAAAAGATAAAGAAGATAATAAGATTAATCTCCCTTTACAAGAGTCGAACAAAAAAGAAGATGATTAAGCGTGAATAAAGTGATGTTACTTCTTTTGCAATTGGGGAAGGTATTATGGAATAGTAATCAATTTCCATACAATAGTTTCTCCTAAAGATTTTCAAAAATTACTTTATTTTACTTGCTAACTTAGTTTTTTCCAACCATGTTCAAATAAGTTTTCACAAGTTTTCAACCTCAAATTAACAGAATTTTTATTACTTAATAAAAATTTTAGGAAGGTGTTTTTATCATACTCTAAGCAATTTATAACAATTAACACTTCATAAAGACTTTTTCATATTTTATGGATAAAATAATTTAATAAGTTTCTTGAATTCTGTGTTTTTTTATAGTTTTTCAGTTATTTTACTTTTCTATGGTCTTATCGTTTTACATAAGCTGGTAAAAGCTGCATCTATGAAACGCAGTATCTATCAGAGTTGGCCAAAAATGTAATCGATTACATTTTTTGATTACAGTAATCAATTACTTGTAATCATGATTACAATTTTCAAATATTTTGATTACAGCTGTAATCATGATTACAATATTGATTACAGTAATCAATTACTTGTAATCGTGATTACAAAGTTTGATTACAGCTGTAATCATGATTACATAGTCGATTACAGTAATCAATTACTTGTAATCATGATTACAATTTTCAAAAAATTTTGATTACAGCTGTAATCATGATTACAATTTTGATTACAGTAATCAATTACTTGTAATCATGATTCCAAGTAATTGCGATTACAAGTAATCACAACAAAAACGATTACAAGTAATTATGATTACAAGTAATCAAAATATATGATTACATGTAATTTGATTACATGTAATTTGATTACATGTAATTATGATTACATGTAATCTAATTACACGATTACAAGACTATTGTATTCTTATAAATGATTATATTTTACAGTAGATAGTAGAATGTATTTTATAATGATACATTTTGCACGTATTAACATGTACTGCATTTTGTACGTATTTGTATACGTACAAATGAATGTAACTGAAATGTATGTACATATGATTTTATCTAGTGCATATGTTCAGACATTTTAGTATCACACACATGTACATACACTTATATTGTAGGTATAAAATATATGTACGTATGTATATAGATAATAATTACGTATGTATGTGCAAACAATGTAGGCATGTACATTTATACACAATGAATATATGCATTTTATGCAAATATTTGTGTATGTAAAATGTATATCTATGTTCATGTACGCATGTATATACAAGTACTTGTGTTTGTACGAACATACATACATTGTCTGTACAATGTATGTCCCATGCATGTATGTGCAATTTATTTATGAACAGTACAATATATGTATGCATGTACAATATAGGTATATCTGTAGGATGTACAATATATGTATGTATACATGTACATGATATGCATGTCCAGTGTATTTATGTACATGTACATAATATGTTCATGCTCAATGTAAGTATCCAAATATGCATAATACATTTGTGAACTATTGTACGTACATTGGGCGTATTTATATTTCACATATATTCATACATGCATTCGACATGCATAACGTACGTACATACACACATTTGAGATGCATATATTGTACAGATGTATATACATATAGCGTACAGATGTATATACATATAGCGTACAGATGTATATTCATATAATGTACATATGATGAAATGAACATATAATGTTCATATAATGTACATATGTGTGTACATATACAGTACGTATGTGCATAAATATATTGGGCATAATTCTTTCGTACAAATTTTACATGTGTACATGCATGCTATCCCTATCTATGCATATGGTGCAATGTATATATGTACAATGAATGTATCCACACATGTACAATACACGTATGTTCCATGTATGCATATCCATATGTACTATATATGCACGTACAATACATGAATGTATGTACATACATTGTACATGCGTACATACATTACACGTATACATATGTACATTACATTTATGTCTAAATATGTGTACAATGCAATAAATAAAATGCATGTAAGTTAACTTTTAATGACTCAAGCAAGTTAAATGACAAAATCAAACGATATTTAAATTTAGTTTTCAGCTTTAATTGTTCTATATCATTTTGAAATTCTCTGAATAAAAAATTATTTTCAGGTATTTTCATGAAATGTTTGACAATACAGATTTATTTTTTTTATAACATAATGCATGATTCATAGAAATTTTTTAAATGGTAAGAAAAACGGTAAATTTTATGTGTGGAATTAATATTTAGAAATTCCAAATAAAATTATCGTTTGCTTTCTAAAAAATATGAGGTCGAGTTTCATATACCTTAGAATAATTTTAAAACAAATTTTAATAACTTTACTCATATAAATTTTTTTAATGTATGCACAATGTATGTGTATATTGTAATTACATATATTTAAATGTACGCACGTATTTGTACATTACTTGTAATTATGTACATGTATACGTTGTATGCACATGCATACATTGTGCATATAACTATTTTTTTGTACATCCATGCATTACATGCGCATAAGTATTAACAAAGTATGTAGTTATACAAGTACATACGTAAGTTGTACATAAGTACATACTTTGCGTGCACATATATCGATGTACATATAAATATGCATGTATACATGTACGCATTTTATTTACGCAACTATGTGCATATATTGTACCTTTAAATAACATTTTTACATATTGTACGCAAATACGTACAATTTTATATACAAACGTACATTGTATATACGTGCTATTATCGTAAATTTATACAATATATGCACTTAAGTACATAAAAGCATGCAAACGCATAAACATTATTTTCATATACGTTCATACATACATTGTCTATGTATACAAAGATACAAAACATTGCCTTTTTGTACAAACTAACATACATGCGTACATGTATCATAAATGCATAATTATATGTACTAAGCATATGCGCATTGCATTAAGTATATTACAATATAATTATGAATATTGTACGTACAAACAACGTTTGTGCATACATTGTATGTATAGGAATCGCAAATTGTACGTTCATGCGTGCGTACATTCTATGTACATAAAAATATGTAAACACATGAATACTTACATAAAAAATTTGACTATAGTATACAATCGTAATAACTTGTAATCGTATAGTTTGATTACAAGTAATCACAATTACATGTAATCAAATTACATGTAATCATGATTACATGTAATCATATATTTTGATTACTTGTAATCATAATTACTTGTAATCGTTTTTGTTGTGATTACTTGTAATCGCAATTACTTGTAATCATGATTACAAGTAATTGATTACTGTAATCAAAATTGTAATCATGATTACAGCTGTAATCAAAATTTTTTGAAAGTTGTAATCACGATTACAAGTAATTGATTACTTGTAATCGTGATTACAAGTAATTGATTACTGTAATCAAAATTGTAATCATGATTACAGCTGTAATCAAAATTTTTTGAAAGTTGTAATCACGATTACAAGTAATTGATTACTTGTAATCGTGATTACAAGTAATTGATTACTGTAATCAAAATTGTAATCATGATTACAGCTGTAATCAAAATTTTTTGAAAGTTGTAATCACGATTACAAGTAATTGATTACTTGTAATCGTGATTACAAGTAATTGATTACATAGCTGTAATTATCTGTAATCAATTACAGTTGTAATCGATTACTGTAATCAACCGCCAACTCTGGTATCTATCAACTGCAATTATAAAATATGTGTACTGCAGCTTAAAAAGATTATTTAAGTTTCACTTGGACAAATTATATTTTAGCCTTAGTTGTGCCTTTAAAATTCTACTAGACTCTAGATATTACAATTCACCGTAATTACAAAAACATACAGTTCGTAATTCCATTGCCGTATTGTAGATATAAGTTTCACATTTAATGTATTTTTGAAAGAAAATGTTTGAATATATAGTTTGAAATTTTGAATTCTGCGCTACCTGATGTTTCTTTTCCATTCAGAAATACCTCTTTTTTTCAAAAAAAATAGTAACTCTTCCAGTATTTTTTAAAAATATAATTTACCTTAAGTTATGCAAACATTTCACTTCAAATTTTTCTACAGTCTCATTTAAAAACACATAATAAACACAGGACGAACATCTAACAATTTTTACATAATTTAAAATCCGAATTTGCTTGCATCTAAAAATTCTTCTTTGCATAAAAATAAATCTGATTAAAACAATATTTCAAATAAAATGCCGAATATTTGATAGCGCAATTTTAGTTCCATGTTAAAAAGCAACAAAGAAAGTCGATATGCAAATTTAATATTATTGGAAGCAAAAAATATACATATTTCAGACTCATTTTTATAATTTTCATTACATGTATCATTTTTAACAAAATTCGACTAAATATTATGTTCTCAATATAATCCGCCATACACTTACAGTCAAGTGTCCAAATTTGTTGGAAAATGTATCAAACTCACAGAAAAGTAATACAGAAAAGTAAAGTGAGTAAATACAGAAAATGTATTTACTCACAGGATGCCACATTTCAAGGGTGCCACATTTCAAGTCTGTTTTCATACCTTAATTAATAGTAAACACTGATAAAGATGATTTAAGTGGGTGCTTCACGTATTTAAGTGGACGATAAATTATTGAGGAAACCTTTCATAGGAAATTCTGCGTCACCTCTAATTGCAATTCAAAATTTTATGTCTAGAAAAAGAAGTGAGTTTAAATGAACCTTTAGATTAAAGCGTAAAATTACAAGTACTGATTTTATTTTACAAAATATTAAAATAGAAACAAATTATAGAGGGATTACTCAGGATTATTCATTCATTGCAATAATTTTTTGAACCTGACATACTTTGTTTTGTTTCAAAAATTTGAAAATTTGGTTTATCCGAGGTTTATCTGAAATCCCGAAATTTAAATTTCTGATGTAGATGAAATAGAATCTACCGTGAAGCATTTCCTCTCTATTCTCTTAATATTTCCTCTCAAAACTTCCCAAATTTTGTTCATTCAAAACTTAATGACAGTTTCTCTTTTGTTATGCCACACTGTTAAAAATTACGGATTATATTGCGGTTTAAAGTACCAACACTTTGGGTGCATCATCCGTAAAATCCATTTTACCTTAAAACCCATTTTTGCCGCACAATATTATACCATAATTTTTACAGTACTATAAATCACGGCATATCACTTTTTTTTTCAAAAACATGCTTCAGTAAATGGAACCAGCACACTGAAAGCCGGTACTTCTTATCGTGATTTGATAAAGAGTTTTCTTATAGTAACCAAGAGCGAGGGGTGTTGCTTTGTAGCAACGGAGTTCCTGTGCAACTAGGGCACGCACCTCTGATCGAGATAAAAATGGAAAAATAAAAGTAGCTGGGACTGTTAATCGACGAAATTGAGGGGGGAAATAAAATAGAAAATAGAAAAAATTTAGGGAGAAGTCAATCTGGTATAGTCATCATGTAGATTTGTATGGCCATGGACATTCAACGTATACTTCAGTTCCTTTACTCCATTCCAATATTATTCTAATTTATTTAATTCTTTTTTTTTATTGAGAAGACAAAAGAGGGAGGTTACAAAGTTGAGGGGTACATAAAGTAATAACAATAATGTGGGAGTCACTGGTTAACAAAAAGTGACGGGAAACATGAAATAATAGATGAGATGCAAAACATACAATAGTACAATAATAAAATATTATAGTGAACCAGAAACACATAGAAAGACAATCAACCGCTATGATAACAAGATTTTTTTTTCAGTGAATTTATTTTCATCAGTACCATCTCAAATTAAAAGATAAGAATGAAAAATCCTCAAGAAAAAATGAGCAATAATGCAAACATTTTATAAAGTATTTATACTTTTTCAAAATATCCTCTTTATTTTTTAATTCTTTCTCATTATAATGAGAAACAATTAGATAATCTTTCAAAATTACTCAATTTGTTCTTACACAAAGGCTAAAAACATAAGCAGTATAAATTAACACAGTAGCGGAGAATTAATGATCTACAATGCATTCAAAGGTTCATGGAAATTAAACACTCTGTTGCAAAAAGGAAATTATTTAATTGTACCATTACAAGAATAATTGTTACGTAAACTACGGGAACAAAAACATGATTTTCATCATAAAATCTCAGTTAAGTGTGCGGCTTTTACGTCAAAAACAAAGTTCACTAATGAACGAGACACCTGTTCCTGTCACAAGTTTACGCACAAGTTCCCGATCTATTAAATTTAATGTCATTGAAAAAATTTGCAAATCACCCTTTTTTAAATAATAGTTTGAAAACAGTTGCAAATGTCATATGCGCTTTTGAAAGTATTTTAATTACATCTTTAATTATAAAAAAAACATATAATTTGCTTTTAAATCCTTGAAGATGTTCAATTAAATCACAGATTTTTTAAAAAAAATGCGTGTGCGGTTTGTTTAAAAAGGTGACAGGTTAAAGTATTTTCTGTAAATTTTAATGTGTCACTTAAAACAACTTTTTCATACCAGGAATTGTAGGTTTTGCTTATGTTCTACCATTTAGCCAAAACTATCAATACTTAAAATATTTAAATTAAAGTATTTTAATAAAAATCATATTAAAAGGTATCGTTATTTAAAATGCTTTAATATAATATTGCAAAAATAAGTTTCCTCAAAAAGTAATGTGCTTAACAAAAGGTCAATAAAATTAAATTAAGCATAAAAAGTCATAGGACATATTTTTTTATTCACTTCTTTTAATTTTTCTTTTTATTTACCACCGTTAGTTTAATTAAACTAACTGATTTTATTGGGTAAAATTCACCATTCATCAAAGAAAAAAGAAGAGATTTAAAACCATAATTTAAAGTATTCTTAATATTGGTGTTGGGAAAAATAAAATTCAAGTCATTTTTGCATTTTTTCCGGAAAAAAAGTACTTGAAAATAAAGTTTTTGTAGCCTAATTATCCAAAATATCAGGGTTATATGATTACTTTTTTTTCTTCTTTTTATTAAGTTTTGCTTTGTGAGCACTTTTTTCGATAATATCATAAAAATGCCTGAAATAACACAGAAGCATGCTATAAAAAACTGGTCATCCCCTTAACAAAACTATTTTTAAAAATAAAAAAGGCACCTCTTAACGAATTGCCCTTTAATAAGAATCATTTCTAGTACTAATTGCTTTTTTATCTTATTCGTGATCTGATTACATTTTGATGCATAAAATACAATGCTAGTTTATAATTTGTTTTTAAAAAAAGGTTTCTTCTTGTGTCGTTATCAAAAAATTTTATATTTTTTAAATTTTTATAATGAATTTTTATAATGAATTCAGAATAATATAAAAATTCACAAGACATTTAAAAACAAGTTTATTATATACTCGCGGTTTATATTCAGAGCTTTAAGAAGTTATTTTTCTAATTCCTTTTATAGGTTTTACTGATGTTTACCGTCTGCGATTACGTTTCAATGGACTTATTTTATACAATAATAATTAATTTTAAAACAAGCAAATTTCATCATTAAGAACATGAACGTTATTTAAAATACGAACTAAAAGAATTCAAACATACAAAATAACATTACAATTACAATGACGTCCTATGCTTTTAAATTTTTTTAGCAAATATATTGAATAATCTATAATCGAGAATCTCTGACGCCAACCTTTAATTCTTTGCTTTTTGTAGTTTTTAAATATTGGAAGTTCTTACAAGATCTGTCAGTGAAAAGGACATTGATTTGCAGTTAATCCCTGAGCATTGTGATATCCAGGGCAATTTACAGACTTAAAATATTGCCTTGACTCCACAAGCATCTTTTCCCACTATAACTTTTGAAACAATAAAATGCTTAATTAAAAGTTCAATGCATGTAGAGTTTTAAAAGAACCTCGCTCTTCGAACAATTTAAAAGTCTTGGAAAGACAAATTATCTCTAGTCTCAAAATAGCGCAGACATAAAATGGTGGCTGAATTTAGGCTCACCACTGGCCCTGACTGTCTACTGAGACATTAGCACCCTTTTCGCATAGTTTAAAACACCATCTGCAGTATCCGTAATTAAGGATGAGACATGGGTGGTGACCATCTCATCCTTTGCAGAAATTTAACCAAACGTTTTCTTGTAGACCGGCAGGGGTCTTTTGGATTTATGACTATCGCTACAACTGCATCTCTTGTTCTCCAAATTTGCTTCTATATTGTCCCTTGTTTTAATTTATATAGTTGTCCTTAATCTTTCCATTAGAAATAAAACTATCTATTATTGAGAACCTGGATAAAAACAATGCGAACTCACTTTTTATAAAACTTTCACTGTTCCATTGTGAACTATATTAGCTACTTAAACTTTAATAATTATAATGCAAAACAGCGTTCACATTGCCTAAGTAGCTTGTGTCTTCAACTAGGATAATAAACAAAATGCGGATTCTTTTTCATTAGAATCTGCACATGCCTAACTTGTTTCTTTTTAAGCCCAAAACATGGGAGTTTTTTTTTTACCCTAAGTTATTCTCTTAATTTCTCTTAAATTCGACACTTACATGAAAATATAAAAATAGTAATGGACAATTTCGTAATAACTTTAAAAAATGAAAAAAATATTAGATCTTTTATTTCCTTTATTTAGAGTAGCAGTAATTTCAACTGCTACTCTAAAAACACATGAGGATAGATCGAATAACACTTAAAACTGCTGAAAATTGCGATGAAGGCGAAGCATTTCTTGGACATGGTATTGATTAAGTTAGTTGCAAAATATTATAGATCATAGTCAGTTGCAATATTCATATATTTACATAAATTATTGGTCAAAGTTTTTTAAACGTAATTTATTCGAAACTGTGCTTCTATTACTTACTGCATCTCAAACTAGTATAGTTCTTAATCGAATTACTTCAATTTTTATTCAATGTTTACAATAATTGTAGTTTTCGCTGCAGGTAAAGATTTTTTAATTGGGTGAACTGTTTTTGAATAATATATAAAAATTTTATATATATAGTAAATTTTCGATTTTTTTTCGTGCAATGAAAATCGTATCACTGCAATGAATGAATTAAAAATGAATGCAATGAATTAAAAAATGAAAGCATAATCAAATTTAGAGGATATTTTTCCAGCTTATGAATGCAGCAAGTTATGGATAATTTTTTTTAAAAATTATATGTATTGTAATATATAAGAGCGAATTTTTAAAATTTCTGTATGTGTAGCATGATAAAATGAAGACTAAGATATGTAGAATAAATTAAAAAATGTAGCAAGTAAAATTTATCGCAATGGTTGTAAAATTCATTAAAAAAATTCTTTTCTTCAATCTTTTTATGAGCTTCTATTGCGCTGTTAGCCCCTTCAATTTCATTGAAAATAATTCTGTGCTTTGTAAATATTTTCATTCCCTTCTAATAAAACAACTTAATGACTTTTTGTCATTAATTTGTCGCACGATTTTGTTGCATGACGCAAAATCTCTCGCAACTAACTCTCAATTAAATTGTATTAAAACTTCAAACAAATGTTAAGTTTTATATACTAAATCCAAAAGATAATGATGAATTTACTAATCTCTTCTGCTTCAAAACGAAATCCTGTTTCACGATGCATTATTTTAATGATATTTAAATTCACCAAAATTTCAATTTCCCCATCACCATTAATTTTCTCAAGTTTAACTATTTTGCAGGAACTATTGGCAATACCAATGAAAACTTTTCTTAAAAGAATTTAATTAATCTAAGTTCTGATTTTCAATTTTAGTTGATTTAAATTTAGTTATAAGAAGTTTTTCTTATTCAAATAAAATTAGTAAATGACAAAATTTACTTTTAACATTACATTTGGATTAATATTTTCATCTTGATGTAAAATTATATCCACTCAAAAAAACCAAGAAATAGCAAATATATCATTGGAATTTTACTCTTCCATTGTTAGTAAATTTATAAGACTAAATATATACTTTATAACATACTATGAGGTATATTTTTATGAAATCTTTGATATCCATACTCTAAAAACAGAAAAAAAAGTTTACTACATGAAAATTTTTAATGTATTAGAATGTTCAGAGTGCTTTTGATAACTTCATTTCTTAATTAGCAAGTATCATTAGCGCAAAAAGGAAAATAAAATATTAATGCAAAACATTCTTACTGTTAATGATTAAACTTCACTTTCCAAGCATCCTTATTTTTTATAACTCTTAATTTCATAATGAACTCTTAAAGTAATATTTTCTTTAAATACATTTTCTTTTGGTTATCAATTAAATACACCACTTCATAAAGATTACACCCTTCTAAAATATTTGCACCATAGATTCTCATTAGTAAATTCTATGAAAAAATAGCAAAAAAAGAACAATTTGTTTTTACAAAATTTTTTTTAAGTTTTCGAAAATTGGTGCTTTATCTTTTTCTTCAAAAAAAAAATTTTTATGTTCTTCAATCTTTAAATCAATCTTTAATTTGATACTAAACTTGTACCTTACTTATTAAAACCAGTTTATTTTTTTTATTTTTCGGCTAAAAACGTTTTGGAGTTGCGTGGCAAGTGTAAATATGAAATGATGTGGAAGAAAAAACAATCTAAATGGGGCTTTAAGCTATTATTACGTATGCCATTGTTATTTATTTGATTAACGCAAATATATCTTTAGTTAATGTAATATTCAACTAATAATAAATATTATATATCTGGAACATGAAAATTAAGTAAAAATAAAACACCAATATGGGTTTAGAAAAAAACTATGGTCACTTTACCAATATTTCTTGAACGGTAAAATTATTACAAAATTATGGTAAAATAATCGGCAGCAACCTGTCTATCCAATTAGCCATAATAAAGTTAATGGTAAATAAAGTTAACGGTAAATGAAGAAAAACATTTATCTTTATGGTTTCAAAGCCGTTTAAAACTAATATGGTTAGAAAACCATGAATACAAGACTATACGGTTTTAACTATTTAAAACTAACATGATTTCAAAATCGTAAAAAACAATTAACTGTACATTTGAGCTAGGCTTTTTATTTGGTAATGGAAATTGGAGTTTGGTTGTGTTTGAGTCTTATCTAATGAATCGTGGAATGTGATTTGGTTAGTTTATGCACTATCATTAAAGATTAGAATTACTTTTCTGTGTTAAGCAGGTTTATGGTTCTGACATCTACTGGTAAATGAGTGTATCGTATTCTAATTGTCCAAGGTCACAAATCGGAAGTACAAAATATTGGAAACTTTACCTGTGGTGAAGAGATTAAGGAAAATTTTTCAATGTCAACGCTCGGACTAAAACTCCCGTTCATGAGATTGACAGATTAGCAATCTCAGCTATAATAGGTATATAACTGCTGGGAACTAATTAGCTTCATAATGTGGGCCTAGTTGGGACGATAAAATCCTGGTTGTTTAACGGCATTAAGTGAAAGCAGTTAATAAACTGGTTTTCTCGCAGTTAGCAGTTTGAATATCAACTTATTTATGGTTATTTCACTCTTTTGATTGAATATGGTAAAGCAACAATTAAATAATATGTTCATTGCAATTTTTTGAGACATTTGAGACATTTATTTGTTCTAACAATCCTTTCGTGAAATCGCGCAGTGGGCACCTTACCCTTTTGCTGATTGACTATAAATCATTTAAATTAATTATTATTCCTCTAGGTTTTTCTTGTCTATACAATACAAAGTTCTTAAAAGATTTTTTTTTAAGTTCCGTTCACACATTAATTTTTTGAAGAAACTCAACTGTTTAATTATGTATAAATTATATACTTGATAAATTACTAGAGTGGATGTGAAGTATACATCTTGAAATAAAATGTTTACTTTAAGTGTATATCCATTTTTTATTATATTTTATTTAAATTTATATTTAAAAAATAATGATTGATAGACTTCTATCATTGTTGTTCAACTATTTTTTTTTCTTCTGTTCTGATCCAACTAATCTGTCTAATCGAATCAATTAAAAAATAATAAAAATCGTAAGTAAAACGAAAGTAGATGCACTCAACATACTTACTTCAACGTATGCAGTTTACAATTCAGATTTTAAAAAAAATTTTAAAAGAAGTTAATAAGCATATAACAAAACATTTTAGAAAACCCTTCACATGTATGCAAAAAGTTACTTAAATTTATATTAAGATAAAAGAAAAAGAGGTGGCTATATTGAAATTTTTTTATTAAATTAATATTTTTCACACATAACATTATATTTAGTGCTAATTCAATAAATGCATTAATATATTTATACATTTCTTACACCTTTTTTTTACAGACGGAGATTTTAATTTCCCCTAATACGAGAGTCCTTTATATATTGAGAACTGATTGCGCTGCGTGTCCATGCACCCTGTCCAACATTTCGTTTCACGTCTCTGCCGGTGTCCGCTGTTTGATTATACTACATCGTTTGTCGCCATGTTCAGTTATTCGGTTCTTAAATGCAAAAATGATTACCCTGCTGAATTTCAAAATGCTGAAGGACAATGTGCATAAAGGGTGTAGACTTTTCAATGAAGGAAGAACAAATATTCAGAATGAAGAACGATCTAGATGGCCTATAGTCATGAATGAGAATCACAGTATCATCTACCATGCAGCCCTGACTTAGCACCATCAGAATTTCACCTCCTTCTAAAAATTAAAGAATTTATTGGTGGAAAGCACTTGGAAAATAATGACAGGTTGAAAAAAAATTTACTAACTTATTTAACTGTCAGACAGAGGAGCTCAGAAGAGCCAGAAACACGCCCTCTGCTCCACATTCATTTGGTTTTCACCAAGCAAGTTTGCTGATATTGGTAAGTGACATCAGAAATAACAATAACAACTCAATAACAACACAATCAGAATATTGTAAAATATTAATCCAAAATCTATACGTAAAAAAGATGATTTCAGCTATATACTCCATTTTATGTTTTGATAACGTGAATAAGTAGTTTAATTCACTAAAACTATTTTGTCTCTTGTCTTTTGAATAAGTTCAAACTATAATATTTAATATCACTACAACGAAATCTGAATGCTTAAGTGCACACTAGGCTTTATAACCTTTAAAATTTATTTTAAGAGAACAGAATAGAGAGAAAACACTTTACAAATAAGTATTCCATAGGCTTCTGCGGTCTGGCTAAGATCCTTTCTGGTTAAGAAGATTGTTATTGAAATATTTATTCTGGTTAAAAAGACTGCTATAGCCTGTACTCCAAGAATTTATGCCGCCATTCTTTTTCCATTAGAACAATTGAGTTTCAGTTTGAAAAACATAAAAAACGTAATGCTTTTCTCAACAATAATGGATTTAGCGAAATTATCTATTGCCTGTTAATTATTTTTTTATTAATTGCAAAATTCTTTATCAGATATTTTATTATTTTTTAAATAAAATGAAAAAAATAGGCAGTTTGAAAAGATGACTCAGAAAATAAAGCACTTAAACACTGGAAGAAAATAATTCTGTTCCGTTTTCGGTATATTTTTTACATACTCCCCATTATTATTTTATTGAAGATCGAAAAATGTTAAGTAAAGAATTTAGAAGCTTTATCATTTTCCATTATGATCCATATTGTTTGAGAGAAACACGAAATTTTTTGGCACTAAAAATGACACTTTATCATTCAGAATTTCATTCAGTTTAAAAATATAAAAATTAGAGAAAACACTCGTCTTGCTCAACAGGCTAAGCAACAGGTGCTTATATTCAAGACTTGACATGAAAGAAAAGAAACTAAATTGATTTGAAATAAAAAAACGAAAGCTGAAAACTCAAAATTTAGAAATAAAGTAGAAAACAAAATTTCCTTATTAATCACTTTTTATTTTTTATTTTTTGCTATCAACTTTAAGTTTATATTTCAAATCACCTTTGTATCTTTTCATTCACGTCTAGCAAGTCTTGAAATTGGGCGCCTGCTTTTGAGAGCTTGAAGCATATTGACTGATATTCTCAATTTTTTATGCTTTGAATGAAGTTTTTAAGCAAGTAATAACTAGCTTAAAATAAATTATTAATTCCCCATTATTTTTCACAAAAGTAATTCAAATAAAGTTTTACTAAAACTGATATGTGAGAAAATATTAAGCTACTGAAAGAAAAATCTTGCATTCCTAAAAATGTACAGACAGCGCATTATGAATAAATGCATATTTATAAAGATCAAAGTCATGAATTAGAGTTTCTGACATAGTGTAAAACTTTATATATGATTTTTGTTTATGCCTGAACGTCATGAAACGGTATGTAAATTTCTATTAAAAACTGCGGGTTACAGATTGCAAGAATTTAAAAAGGAAATAAAGTTGAATATAGAACGTACTGGATAACTTTTACCCACACAGTGTAAAATTTCTTCGAATTTAAAAATTATAAATCATCAAATTAAAATATAGAGGATGTTAAAAAACTAACTTCTTCGCAATATTTTTAAATATATATTGGCAACAATTGCATTTCCATACATATTTTTAAAGCGAATAAAATTCTCAATTGAGTAATATCTTACCGCTTCAATTTCTTAAGGTTATTTATTTAATTAAAGTTGTATTTTATTATAGCTTATAATGAAAAGAATATTATTAATGTAAAAAACATGTATACAATTACATTGAAATCAAACTATTTAACTGTGATATGAAAATAGAACAGTTTGAGATAAAAATAAAAGCTTAAATATAGATTTTGATATTTATTTGTTGAAGTAAACAGATGCGTACGTATATTACATAATAAAATTTCCTGTTTTTAAAGTACCTAGAAACTGAACTAAACCTTTGAACATTTTCTTTTTCCTGTTACAGAAAAAGAGAAACTCATTCTTTCTGCAAAATAAATTCAATAAGAATATGTTGCGTGAAACGACATTAGATAATGAGGTTTTAGAATAAATTTTAGGAATCGCTTTTGAAGCTTAAAAAAAGTGTATGGTTAATTAGCAATTCAATGAAGCATTTCTTTTAAATATTATTTTAAAGAGCAATTGAAACTCACACTTGTGGAAATTGATTTTATAAATACATTGCAATTAATTATTTTCAAGGGGGTAGTGGGAAAGTGTATGTGCATTCTAAAAAAAGGCAATTATCACCTTTACCAAACATTCTAGAAGAAGTAAAAGTTGCCAGAAAAATTAAATAGCCCTTGAAACAATATATGATCTTTTAAAATAAAGTGTTTTAAGGTTATAAAATTAAATAATGACGCACTTTCTAAAGTCACGCTTTTGTTTTTTTTTTATCATATTTGGTCCAGTCAAAAAAATTTTTTAAATGCCGTAATTAGTTTTGTTTTATAGAAAATTTGTTTGATATTCATTTGAATAAAACTCGCTGTTGGAAATTTCATTATAAAAGTTTTGTAAAATAACCAGCAGCAATCGGCTCATCCAATCAACCATAAAGTTTACGGTGAAGAGCATTTTTTTTCTTCACTTTTACGGATTTGAAAGCGTTTATAACTAGTATAGTTAAGAAGACATGAATACAAAAATGCACTGTTTTTTAACCATTTACAAGTAGCATGGCTTCAAAACGGTAAAAACCAAGTTAACTGAAAATTTGAGATTGGAGATTAACAGGGCACTAGTATCTCTACATGCAAACAGAATGTAGGAAATATAGTGGTGTCATCGCTGGGACACGGGCCCACGTTCTGTCGGTTACAAGAATGACAGATTAGCCCTCTTGGTGAAAATATGTACCAGTCTGCTACAAACTAAGTGTCTTCATTAGGTAGATCCAGTTGTGCTGTAAAATTCTGGTTGTTTAATTGTATTAGGTGAAAGCAGTTAATAAACGGTTTTTCTCACAGTTAAAAATTTGAATAACATCTTATTTATGATTATTTGTCTATTTTGTTTGAATAAGGAAAAATAACAACAAAATAAACTTATTAAACCATTTTTTTCTGAGAAGCTTCTAACAGTACACACAAGTCATGGAAAAGGAAGCGATTTGTTTTAGGATGTAAATATTTATGTGCCTTAAATATTCCCGATTTTTAACTATTACTTGCTTAAATATCAATGAATAACAAATCAATTAACAAATATTTTTTTACATTAAAATATTTTTGGATAAACGATTTGCAATTGTGCCCAAATATTTTCATCATCTTTAATAATTCCAGAAACATGGCAAAATACGCAAACATTGAAACTTAGTTCAGACTAATAACATCCAATCTCTCCTCGCTCTGGAATTATTGAGAAAATATATTTTCCAGATTGTGATTTTATCATAAGCTAAACACCTCTGTAAATTAATGCGAAGAACTTTATTCATTTAATTTTCTACAGAGCAAAAATTTGAAGAAAAAAAGATTGTATGACGTATAGCGCTCCAGATAAAATCAATTAAAATATGTTAATGACTTGAAAAAAGCTTTAATAGACAGTTAAATATTCTCTTTCGCCATACTAGCTGCAAGAAATTGTAAAGTAAAGAGTATTTATTTTTTAACAAAAAGGAAACACTTAATTTATTTATTATTATCAATGAATAAAAATTATTTTGACAAAAAAAAATACTTATCAATATTCAAATGCTAATATGAACTCAAGCAACGCGCTATACTCAATTCAATTCAAGCTTTAACTTAATAGGTTTATTATTAGACGAGAAATCTTTCGCACCAAGGTGAAAGGTGGGAATTGAGAAAAAAAATAGCTTTAAAGATAAGACTTCGAAGAACTTAAAACATAACGTAATATTGCAGACGATTCCCATTTAGAAAATCGTTACAATATTTTCTATTGACAGGGAGTAGGTTTCAGTATTTTCTATATAACTTTACGAGTGTTTTGGCATTAGTGTCAAATTACTCAAAACAAACAGACCATAATATTTTTTTTTAAAAGAGTCAATAATTTTGTTAGAAAAAAAACCATCTAAATCCCAGAGAATACCGTCAGCTTACAAAAAATATTATATTTCAAGTTAGCCCTGAGAACAAATAAAACTGTGTTTTAGTAATTAAAAATGCTATCGCTACATCAAAAGTTAAAACAACATAATAAAGAACAATATAATTATTACAGAGTACGAAATACGTTTCAGTGAAAGATAAAACAAATAGAAAAACAATGTTCCATACCCATTAAAGATACAATAATGCAATTTTAAATTTTGAGGATTTAAATCATTCTTAGACGTATAAAAGAAGTATCTCTTACTCTGCAGTTTGATTTCAATAGATTTTTTGCTGAAAGACTAGCTAATATCAATCATTGATTGTTTCAATTCAGCATTATCTTAAATGACAACAAAATCAATTATTGTTTCAATCACGAAACTTCAACCAGTGACCTTATTCTGCAGGTATATATGGCATTTATGTGATTTTTCTGATGGGTAGTGTTTCTTAACCTAGATTAGTATGTCTATTCAACCCAAACACTCATATCCAAACGCTAACCCAACATTCATATTTCCAGCATTCATTCAACAGCTGACCCAAACACTCATATTTTTATCAACTTTATATATAAATGTCATTTAATTTTTTAATAGAATACTGAATTTTTACTTTTAACGAGTACGCTGGTGTAGACTTAGACTTCAAAAAAGCCCTTCGGCAATAAATTGCATAAACTGGTCAGTAAGTTCTTATACACAGAAAAAAAATTTCCACCACCAACGTAGATGATCGAAATATTGCTCAGTGAAAAAATAGGTTTTTGTATTTATTATTTTTTCAAAAATATTTTATTTAACAAAAATTGTGCCAAATTCAAATCTCTCATGTGCTTGAGAAGTTCTTTATATTTAAAATTTAGTTATTTTACTTTAAAACTATAAAATTTGTTACTTTTTAGTAACACTGTTGTAAAACAAAATTGTAAAAATGCTTTAATTTTACTTTTTATGTAGGTGCTGATAAAATACATTTTTACACAAATGTGTATTAAAGACAAGTTATAAAAAATGAAAAGTTAAAAAGATAGTAATATTTAAAATAGTAAAAGGAGTCATATTTTCAACAATTAAAGAAAGAAAAACAAATTTTAAGAAGAAGAAATTCTTACAAATTCCTATAATATATTCTGCTCATTCAAATTCATAAGTCAACAGATTTTTTTCGCATTCTAAATAACCTAAATGAAATGTCTCATTATTATTCAGAAAGTTGAAAAATAAGATATTATTGGCAACAGCATCCATAGCAGAAAATTAATTTTCGTCAGTTTCTTTTAAAGAATGTTCAATGAAACGGAAGAATGATTATGAACTGGCGTTCTTTTGAAGTATCTGAAAATTAATATTTACACAAACAAGCATTGTGAAGGCTTTATTTAAAGAAATTGTTATTACAAGTTTTTTTAAAAAAAACTTAAATCTTTCAAACAGAATCAAAATTGAAACAAATTTCAAAGGAATTTAAAATTAATTTTCAAGTTACAGAATGCATCTTATAATTAAGAGGGATTTAAATTATGTACACATGTTTTAAATAATTTTACCTTTTCTAAACAATAATTCTATATTCAAAATTTGTATAAAATTTAAAAAAATTTGTAAAATTTCTTAAGTTTTATAATTAAAACATGCTTTATGGTTTTCGTACCCTTATTCTCTTAGACTTATTTTATCAAACTGATTCTCTTTAACACATCAGTTGCAAAATTATTTATGTTGTATTTGTTATATTCCCGATATAATTCTCTTTATAAAACTACAATTCATGCAAAATTTAAACCGACATAATTTTGAACTGATAAAAGCAAACATCCAAGCAAAGTGTAGAAGCCTTCATGCATTGTTGTAAATTTTTTGAGAAAATCGTTAAACAACAATTTATGTATTGTTTCGATTACTATATTCAACAATACTATATTCCTAAAAAATATAGTATTCAAACTGTTACTTTGATTAAAAAAAATCATCTATTTACTACTTTTCACTTAGTATGGTTAAACAACCAGAAATTTTTTCCTCGCCAACTAGGAGCCAATCTTTTGAAGCCATTTAATTTTTACGCTAAAATTATTTTTGCATAAACTTAAGAAGACGACTTTTATAAATGCATACAAAACAATTAAAGAGGGTATTCTTAGAGATATTTCAAACATCCATGCATAAAAATTAGATAAAATTGTCCATATCTTTCACTCTGCGTATTGGTGGAGCTGTGTTCTTTGGATTATAAATCAGTTGGATAAAAACTATCGAGTGAACTGGGCAGCTCACATCGAATGAATCAGTATACATCGAATGAACTGGGCAACTCACATTTTCAGAAGGAATGATGACTCAAATTTTAAAAAAATCCTGTTACACAAACCCCTAACGAACAGAAAAAGAGGTAGACCCAGGCTGAGATGGCTGGATTTAGTTGAGACTGATTTTCTTACTCTAAAGGCGAAAAACTGGCGAACAAGTGTCAAAAGTAGAGAGAAGTGGATTCGAATTCAAAGGAAGGCACTGGCCCACCCTGGGCTGTCTAGCCAGATATGATGATGATGAAAAACTATTTTCGTTTAAAGAAAATGCCCGTTTTTATTAATTAGTAGTAGCTACTACTTTATTTGTATTTTTAAGTAAGTCTTTTTAACTGTAAAGTTTAATAATTAAAAGTAATATGTTTATCTAAAATTGTGAGTTTAAAATTTAACTGAAAAGATTCATTTATAACTGGTAACCTTATTCATGATTTATGACATTAAGACTTTGTATCTAAATTCAAAATAAATTGTTGAATTTAATTGAAATTATTAAACAGCTTAATTTGTGATCAAATTATTAAAAACAAATTATTATAGAACAAAAATCAAATAGTATGGTTAAAAAAATTATGATAAGATGTATATGATTATGAATCAATGCATTTTTTATAATATAATTAAAGCACTATATAATATCATTACTATATTATGAGATGGCAATGAATGAGGAACAATATGTTACGTAACTTTATATGAAATAACAACTTCATGAAAACTTCTTAATAAATATGACTTAACAACTTAAACCTATAAATGACTCTGACGCAATTGACGTGTTATGAATAAATTTTAAAATAAAATATATGATAAATAAAATATATGATAAATAAAATATATGATAAATAAAATATATGATAAAATATACAATTTATTCGAAACAAACAAAACATGTAACATTTTTTTAGCCATTAATTATATTTTCTTCTTTTATTTTCATTAAACGTGTTTGTCAGTTTATTACTAGTTCTGTTTAGAACTAGTTAAACAAATCAAAAACATATTATTGTTATCCTTAAAGCATAAGGACTAAGAACTACGCTTTTAGATTGTTTGCTTTTTTTTCTCTTCACTTCTACTTTTAAAGTTAAGTCAGTAAATTTTTCTTTGGTCGTTACAGTCAAATGGAACAATAAAATTTTTTTGTTTCTTGCAAAAGCTCTCTGAATTATATTTGTTTAGCGATCGTAAAAGTTTACTCCATTGTCAGTAATGTTTGAGATGAAATATAACTTAATACAAAAGACCATTTTATGCAACTGAGCAAAACTATCAAATGCTTTAAAGCAGTCAACTTGTCAGCAAGTTATTTCAAGAATTTCTTTCTTGTTAAATGCCTATATACTTAATATATTGTATTTAAGCAAAATGGTAATTAAACTATGTAGTATTTCGGCAATATAGTATTTAAACTAAATAGTTTATAGACAATTAAGAGTTGCAAAAAAATTCTGATTGAGATTATTATTTTGATTTATACAAACACAAAGTCACTACAGTTTAATAGTTTAATTAAATGCAACATTCTTTTTTGTTAAAGTTCTGAGATATCATAATCAAAATGCTATTTGCCAAATAATTTTCAGATAAATTATTTAAAATTTAGATTATTATTTATTTAATGTAATTAATTAAACAATCACTGATGCAAAAAGGCAAAATGAACAAGATAACAAGTTTTCTGTTTTGTTTTCTACTGCATAAGGTTTTTGACAGATCTTGAACACTTAGATTTAGTTTTGAAAAAAGTTATGTATTGCAAGTTTTCGCATAAATGTTGCGATAAACATCTACGAGAGTTAAGACAAAGCTTAGAAGCCCAAGCCCATAAACATCGTCATACGCCACTTGGAGTGCTTCCATACTAAGAACTGTTTCTTCATCTGCTTCTTTAACAAATCCTAATAGAGAAGCACCCTTAGACGTCTACAGTGACATTTCCGGGCATGGGTTCTTATACTATTTTTATCCTGATGAGATACTCTAACTTATTTAGAAGTTTGTTGCAACACTTAATCGACCCCTGTTATATCTAACGTCTTTAAGTATGTACATTTCAACAAAGATCAACAAGATCAATCAACAATTTCAACATTTCAACAAGATTTGTACAAAAATCTCAAACAGCAGAAAACAAAAGAAATTGTTCTCAAGTATTATTGAAACTTTAGACCATTATTTATTTTCATACAATCAAATAAAACATTGCCGGAGCAAAACTGCAATTTATCACTTAAATTAATATCTAGGAGAATGACTGATATTTAGAAACAAAAAAAAATATTTTACTCAATAATATTTAAGAAAATAATCACACAATTACATCATTATTTGCTTTTTTTTTTTTTTAAACACGAATAAAAAAAACGTAACACTTCTATTTTAATGCAACCCTAAAGTGGTTTAGAATAAAGCAAAATTTAAGTCTCAAAATTGTATTTTAATTAATAATGTTTTCAAAAGTAATTAAAAATATAGTTAATTGATATAAATAATATACAACTAAATTTTTAATTGATTGCAGGAATTTTGCAAATACGTATAAAATTATTTTGATAGAAGTGTTCACAATGTATACAGATTGCATCTTCAATGTTGAATGTAGGTTAATAGCGATCATTAATTTTAAGTTCATGCCCATCCTTTTACAGGAAACATGATGAATAGCTAATTAGAAAGATAAGATAAAACTTGTATGAATCTTAGTTTGATATTCTCTCCCTAATTAGAGTACAAACAAATCTTTCCAAACTTTTGCAAACTACATGCATTAAATACTTTTCAATTTTATTGTCTCATTTATTCAGCATTATTACATTTTCTTAAAGAGCTTGCGCATTCTCTCATGCAAATGAAAGCTGTGTTTTATATTAGAATTTGTGCACTTTTTGAATTCAAGTCTAATGAAATTATCGAAATTTTTAAGTAACCTTTGTTACGAAAATTATATATATCATGTTTCTTCAAATGCTCTTCATCATAAACATCTATGCCCTTATTATATAAATATCAGTAAGTATACTTTCACAAAACTGAGGAAGTTTTTCTCACGATGGCAACTAAATAACGAATTAAACTGGTCTATAAAACGGGCAAAAATGTTAGGTTAAAAATGAATGATTCATATCAACAAACAGTTTTATATCTTTGTTTTGATTGTAGCTATTAATTTAAGCAGATAATATAATAATTTAAAAATATATTTCAGTTTAATAATGCTTTATAATTAATTCGGAATATAGAGGTGCGTCAGATAATCCTGGAATGTTGTTCTTATTCGCTCAAATTTGGTATGCAACATCAAATTTTTCCTACTTTGTTACTGCACTGTAAAAATTTCAAATCAAATTATGGTATTGAATACCGATACTTTAGCTGCAACATCCGGATAAACTATTCTATTAAAAAATCAATTTTCACCATAAAATATCATACCGTAATTTTTACATTATCATTTATATTAGTAGAGTGATTCAGTGGTTTTACGGGAAAATTATTGCTGTAAAAATAAAAGTATATTAGATATTTTGCTCCGTATCATGTTCCGGTAAAAATAAAAAGTATCGAAACCCTGAGTTACCGTAAAATCCATTTTACAGTTTCCCAATTTTTCCTGAATTTTATCCGGAATTTTTACATTGTATGCTTTTGTATTAGCTTTCATCCTTTTACTTTCTTTGTTGTTCACACATTTTGCAAGTTTATGCTAGGAGAAAAGGGTAAAACTGTGGTGTAAGGTTAGAAGGTGAAATTTATGTTTGAGTGCATAAATAAATTTATTATTTTTTATAAAACTTTCGAACAGTATTTAAATGTATAAGAAACATATCATAGTATATATAAATTAAATTAAATTTTAATAAAGCAAGGGTGTCAGATAAATGTCATGAATGAAATTTCTCAATAAACTAAATACAGAAGTATACAAGAAGGTACAAAAGGATCCAATTAACCAGAGTATCAACAAAACGATTTGAAAAGAACTATTAACTAGTTCAGTCAGTAGGTAGTTTGATGTTTGGAACTTCGAGCTGATGATTTGAAATTTTATTTAAGGACATTTAAATCCTTCACTATTTGGAAATAATCCCACTTCCATTTAGGCTATATATTTAATTCTTATAATTTTAACAGAGCTGAAAAAATTTCGTTTTTGTATGTTTGCATGATTTTGAGGAGTAGAGAGGCAAATCAAGATAAAAAAGGACATGACTAAATTATAGAGAGGAATGACTTTGCAAGTCATTAAAGTAAGTAATACCACATTATACATTCATCTTTTTTTCTTTAATTTATTATGAATACAATTTACCATTAATTTGATGGAATGAACTACTAAAACGTATTTTGTTTAATATAATGATGTAAAGTCACAGGAAAGATCAAAATATGATAATAAATAAAACATATTGGAATAATTTTATCTTTATTATTTGCGTTGGTATATTTCTTTCTGTGATTTGTTGTATTGTAAAATATTGGCTTATTGATTATTTTATACTTTCACTCCGTACGAAGGACGGGTAATCATCTAGTTCTTAAAATAAATAAATCTTTTCTATGAATGTATGAAATGGCAATCAAATATTAAATGTAAAAATTAAATTAAAAAGTATTAGAAATTGTACTGTTTACAACTTGAATGATTCGACGTGATACAAACCGTCAGAATTTCTTTCTCAATTTTAATTTTTTTTTAATAAATATAGATTAAGATATTTTGATGCCTTTACGTTTGGTACTAAAATTATTTTGATTTTTCATTCTGCATACATGTTCTGTTTTTCTTACTTGTGGTTATGGTCATTGATTTTATGCGGAATGGTGAAAAACCGTATTTCTGCTTTTGTTCGTAGCTACTGCTCTTAGCTTTAGAATTATAAGTAAGATATATGATATAAGTATCTGACATAAGCACTAATTAACATTAAAGATAATAACATTTTTATTAAAAAACCAGAAATTATATGATTACAGATTGGACCAACAATTAAAAAGAAGATTACTGTAAATGAATGGGAGCTGTATTAACATAGTACTCACTCATACAAAGTAAAAAAATATTTTTTTCTTTTTTCTCTTTCTCATTCTTTACTATTTTTCTTACAAATTATTAAATTATCCTCAACACATGTACACAAAAATAAGTTTTCAAAATATAAATATATATATTCTATACGAAGTCTGGTTTTTCGTAGAAGGATTATAAGCAAATTTGAGTTCATTCCAAGCAGTCAAGAACACACAAGATGAAATTACTTTTTAACATCGGATACATTGTGGCAATATTTTTCCTATAAACACATTGATGAACCTATTCGATCCTGGAATGGAATACTTACACCCTATTAGATTTTTATTTTGATCAGGATTGCGCGTACATGAGATAAGTTTGAATAAGAGTTCGAAAAGAATTTTTTTTTCTTTTATGGATTCCGTAGTTGGAAATTACAAGTAAAATTAGGAAACAAAAGAGAAAGAAAAGCAGTATGAAATGAATTAGATTATATTTAAAAAAATCACGGTTTAAGGAAAACAATATCTTTGAAACATTACCTGCTGATTTTCCTTTCGTCAGCTAGTCATTTTTTAAATTATGAGATTTTTACCCGCTTAGAAAAACAAAATTTTAACAAATTTTATAATAGTGCATAACAAAATATTTTATTTGCAGTTATCTTTTTAAAAACTTACTTATTAGTTACCAGGTAAATTACGATCTTTTAAACGCTTTTGAGACTAAATTAAATATGTGAAACAACCGAATTTACCAACACTGTTCAGCAATTACAACAAAAAAAAAAGAAAACAACTAGCAAAAACAGACAAATATAGAATTTTAAGGTTTGGTGAATTCTACTAAGGAAACCAGAATATTTATTCACATCTTGAAATTTAATACGATCATCTGCAGATGGCACTGCCAGCTGTAACAGCATAAAATATAGTTTCCAAATAACCGCCATTTACAGCAACACCATAGCACAGTCTGAGGACAAAACTAACACACGCCTTTGCAAATATACCTGTAAGAATGATCTGGTATTCAAAGGAAAAAAATGGTTTATAGTTTTTCCAAACATGAACACTGTCTTTTTATCATTTGAACAATTGAATCTTCGTGAGAACTAATTCTAGTTGTTTTCCAAGCAGAAAGCAACAAACACTACACTTCAATCAATGCACATCTTTCTTAATTTGGTGTTGCATATTGTCAGTCAATTTTTAAGATACCAAAAAATTTTTGCAATTTTTCCATCTATAACACATCAGCATTAACAAAAATATATTTCATTTTTTGAATCGTTAATTTTGTAGTTCAAAAATTATAAAGCAAAAAAGTCTTAACTCTCTAATAATAAAATGAACTCCACAGTAAGGCTACTGATTTACATTTATTGTTTTAGCTATTGACTCAATCTTGAGTTCAGGAACTTTGGAGTGAACTTAATTTCCTGGAATCAATCAAAAGTAATTTGTTTACTTTTTCTTACTTTTGAAAACAGGGTATGAAAAAAACTGGATTTTTTTAATAAAACCCGATTTACATGGGGGTTTTATCCCAAAGACTAATCTTATTGAATTTTTGATGAAAAACACTGGCTATTATAGAAATATAACACATACGCTGTAGTACACCCACATTAATATAAATACATTTTATTTTTTGCCTTAGTGTCCTAAAAATTATAAAGCAAAGTTTTCGAACCGTAATAATAAATTAACTCTACAGTAAGGCCATTGATTGAAATTAATTGTTTTAACTATTAGTTGACTCAATCTTGTTTTTAGGAACTTAACTGGAATAAACTTAATTTGCTGGAATCAATCAAACGTACCGTTTATTTCTTTTATATTTAAACACAGAGTAAGAAAAAAATACAGGGTGATTTGATAAAGCCCAATTCACATGGGGTTTTGATCAAAAAGCCTGGCTTTATCTGATTTTTATGAAAAACATTGGTTTTTACAAAAATATTTTAATTTTATTTTTCTGAGTCCTTAATGAAATTGCAGAATTTGTTTCTTTGCTTTAAATGTTTTATAACTATTTATCATCTGAGCAATGTTATCATTTTTAAGAGATATAGAGTTATACGCTTTTATTTTTAATTTCTTCAGACAAAAAGATTGTTCCATAAAGATTTATAAATATATAATTTGACGAACCGCAATTTTATTATTGCATTAACACAGATTAAGTGCCAAAATCTATTGGAATAAAATTTAAATTTAATCATTTAAAATGAGTTATCTAAAAAGGGAAAATTACATATCAAAATAGAAATCAAAATACAATGAAATACTAATCAATTTAAGCAATTGTAATGAAAATTTGTTTAATAAAAACGTAATGAAATCAATTTCATATCAACTTAAAACATATTCATATTTGTATATAAAGTTTTTTTTCAATGGCGGGCTCTTGGGATGTATTGTCCCATTGGCCTCTTAATGCCAGAACTGCTACTCTCTTCTCGTTACCCAGTGGGCACCTGTGGAGAAGCCATGGTGGTGGAGCAGCATCGCCCACGTCACACAACCACAAACCCGTTTATAGGGCGGGTCACATTCACAGAATCACACAAAGGAGAAAAGACACAGAGAGAATAAAACATTCATGCCCTGAGCAGGATTCGAACCCGCAATCATCGGCTCCGCAGTCAGGCACGCTAACCACTCGACCACCTGCTCGGCACTATATAAAGTAAAAACAAAATAAAGCTAATGTGATCTTAATGTCAACAGAAGGTTTATTTTCTATCCTAATTAAATACACATTAGTAAGCTTTAACAAAAAAGTTAAATGCATTTCAATTAATATATCAAATGAAACTATCAAGCTACTTTATTTTCAACTGTCTAAACTTTAAAAATAACTCTAAATTCTACAGGAAGAAAGTATTTTCCATAGAAAACCTACTTAAAGATAAATATATATTTTTTTGGTTTTTAGTCTTTACCCGCTTGCTGCAAAATATTCCAGCTCTTTTACAGACATTCTTGGTATATTTGGCGATTTAAGGCTGCTTTCACAAATCACTTTTTTCCCCTTCTTTTAAATCTTATCATAAACGGATAAAAACTCTCAATTCAAATTTTAGTTTCTATCATGCAGTTTTGCTTACCGTAATATAACTTTTTTTCAAATCATTCAGAGCAATTATTATCTAAACAGGCTCTTACTTTTTAGAAAATATTATATGAATTCGAACATGGTCAAAATAGTATTGCGATTCGACTTCATTGTCGAATTGATACTCCACTTGATTATTATCTGTTTTTTTATGCAATTTTCTGTTAAGTTAAATTGCCAGAGATGGACAGATATAGTCTTAAACGCTTTCTCACTTAAATATGATTCCAATAAGCAAGACTTTTAATATAAGGATAGTTTAAGAATTTTCTTTAAGCCAATCACTAGAGCTGCCGTGGCTCATTAGATATAGACCACTCGCCTTTCGATGAGGTTAACCAGATTCAAATCCTGGTGCTTTCTCCCAGCTGACACGACCACAATGGTGACATAGTTATGATATAGAATATTTTTTGTTGTTTTTCAAACTACAGTACTTATCTGCTTAAAAAACAAACGTCAGTTCTTAAATAACACTTTCTTCTATGAAATATACGGTTTTCATACTGGCACACCAACAGACAGTTTTTATTTTCTAAAAATAAAATTGATTTATTAAAGGACAATGATTCACGTTTATTTCATTTTTTTGAAGTAAAACCTATTAATATGGAATCATAGAATTCGAAAAAATTGGCTTTTTTTCATGTGGGAAAACGCGAAAAAAAATACATGAATGGATTTTTTTTTTGAGCAAATCCTATTTCTGATGATCCCAGTTGTCCATTAATTGAATTACAAAATTAGTCGGAATTTAATCAAAACACATTCTTTATCTCTAATTTAACGGAATAAAATAAGTGTTATGCAAAGTTCATTCTACTATACCCTAAAGGTCACATGAAATTTCCATTTCAAACTTTAATAGAGCTGTTAAAAGAAATTAAATTGAAACAATATTGTTTCAAAAAATGCTCAATACACTTTATTTTGTCAGTTATATGGATTTCAGTCACGTATCCAATGTTTATCCTTGCTGGTTGAAGACTTAATCTATATTTTATTCCGCCTGATGGAATCTAATGAAAATAGATTCGTGTTTTTCTTAGAGCTATCCGAGCAAATTGTCATGCTTCTCTTCTCAGCTACTCTTTATCTAATGATACCGAAAGAAAATTAGTCCCATTTTAAAAGCTTTTTCGGTAAAATAAGGGTTTTTATACTATTACAGTGTTGCTATCTCCATTTTATGTTCATAAGGAACTAAATATATATGATCTTTATCTTTTAACATCTTTTTTTAATTATAGGTTCTTTGGAAAGTATCTAGCAATGAGGAATTAATAGCTCTGGCTTCGATGATAAAATCTATGTCTTATACCAATACAAAATTTACATTAAGGCAATTGTTACTCTTATCTATACTACAATTAAAATTACTACAATTCCAATACCCATAACAATAAAAAACGTCATTTTTAGGAAATATTTTCTAAAAATTTATATAGCACATAAAATTAGTATTTTTTCTGTCCAATAGTATGTACTTTTGATAAAACGAGGAAATAAACAAGGATTTATTTATTAAAAAGAATTATTGAAATTCATTACAATTGTGTGGAAGTATTTTTTAAGTTAATATTTTAAGAAAATAACTCATTGAGCCAATATGCAAGAAATAAGCAAGTACAATAACTATGAAAATATGAGGTCACCCAAAGCAATAGTTAAGAAATGATATAATGTCTCCAAAATGAATGGTTTGTTATGTCAAGGAGAGGTCTAAAGAGTTTTCAAAAAGCTGTAAAATTATTTCTTAATGCACCTTGACCAAAAATAACAATTGTTCATAATTATGAGAATATGAAATTTATAATGCAGTAAATATTAAGATTTGTAAGTTGTAATGTTTGATAGAAAAATTTGAAATGACCATTTTTACGCAAAGTAATATTTGATTTATGAAATTCTAAAAAATCCTAAATGCAATCGGTATTTTTCAAACATGCAACATAAGTTCCTTATCAGAGCAAAATAAAAAATTTGAAAACTGAAAAAAGCAATTAAAGATTTTGCCAAAAGGAATCTTGGTGACAAATAGAAGTAAAGATTAGAAAATTCTATGGGTAAAAGGAAAAGAATATGGATAGAATATTTTTCCATTCCTTATGTATAGAATAATCAAACTGAGATCATTAGCTACAGAATGAGTAAAACTGGATTTTACAGATTCAGGTCAAATTACCTCAGGAGTAAATAGGATTTATAGCATTAAAAATTTTGAGTTCATGCCCACGGTTATAAAATACAATCATCATCAGCATTGGCATGACAGCTCTTTGTGAGCCTGGGCCTTCCTCAGAAGCTTTTCCCATTCGGCCCTTTTCCCAGAAATTGATTTCAGGTTCTTTACTTTAAGGATGACAAAATCCTCATCCACACACTTTCCACCTCTTTTTGGGCCTTATAAAATACAATATCAATATATAATTTCGAGAGCGCATGTAGTGAAATTAGTAAACATCGAACTCAATGAGAAGTAGCACTTGATTAAATTTATTATTAAATCTACACAGTAAAATATATTTTATGAATTAGGTTAAAAAAATAAAAGCATTTCTTGTATTATACATTAAAATTTAACAATATTTATATCATTTAATTGATAATTTTTCCAGTCGTTATCATTAAAAGGAATAGTTTGATTTCTTTGCAAATTTGCTACATTATTAACTTCTTTAGAAAAAGAAGTACACATTTTAACCCGGGATCATGAAAAAATAGGTCAATGCTTACACATAACAAAAGTAAAAGGATAACCATTTCTTATGTGGTCTAGTGGCGAGAATTTCCTGCTTGGTCAGCAATTCTGAACCGGACATAGTGATGGTACTAAGTTTTCCATCTTTATTGTCCAAAGATGTATTCTTGAAATTTACCAAATTCGCTCCAGACTATCATCATAAGTAAAAAAAAATATTGGAAAATTCTATTTAAGTGATACGATAAAAATTTCTTTACTTTTCGTATTTGCAAAAAGAAACAAAAGTACACATTAAATTTTAATATGAATTGCAGAATAAGTATGCTTAAATAATAAATTCTTCAGAACCACTTCTAACTTAGTTATAGCAATTCAGTTATATTCAATACACAGTCTTTAATAAATTTGAAATCTAATTTTTTTCTCATCATGTCTTACTTTTGCCCAAATTTAAGGTAACAAAAAATTACCTTATTAAACAAGGCGTGTAAATCATCAAGCTGATTCATCTACAAAAGTTTGGTTCTTGTAATATTTGCAAAAGAAGATATTTTAGCATTTTTTTTGTTTAGTTAATCTCTATATAAACTCATTCAGTATCTGTACTGCAGAGTTTTGGACTTCTATTGCTATTCCATTCAAAAGCATTTCAGAAAAAAAGGAATATTGTTTGATTTTTCAAAATAGTTTCGGGAAATTTAAATCCCCTAGTTTAATTAGTATTATGTGTATTTAAAACATTATATTCCGATGTTTATTTTATTTAGACGTTTCAATCTGTTTTAATGCTATTACTTTTTACTCTGACTTCTACATTATTATTAAACTCACAAAAGTGCAAGATAGTACTAATAATCTCCCTTTCGTTATTTTGTTACCAGCGCTTTCAAGGTAATGGAATTAAATAGGCATCGTTTTCTTTAAAATTTAATTATTTTTTTTTTCAGAATGTTTTGTTACAAATAAATTTTTTTCAAATACGATGCTTCCAAACGAGAGTGATAAAAGTAATGGAATAAAAAGTAATTTCAAAGAAGTATAAAACTTTTTTTCTTGCCAGCGGGGGAAAATTGAAGGTTTGCGTTAGTTCCAGAAGTATTAGATCTTTCATTATAATGAGATAAAATTTATTGAAAACAAAAATTGTTTTAAAAAGGGAAATATTTTATCATAAAAAATAGTTTCATCTTCATAAATTCGAAATTATTTAATGAATTTAAAACTTACGTCGCAGTGTGACCTTCTATCAGTTCAAAATTCTATTAACAAAAGCCTCTCCCAAATTTTAATCAAGAAAATTAAATTTCATATAAAAGGAAAAATTAAATTATACCAATTTTTAAAATCTCTGATGTTTACAATAAATTAATACAAACTACTTTGCGTTCCATAGCAATTTTCAACTGTGCACATTATTTAGAAATAGATTTTAACAGTTTTTAACATAAAAATATCAATTTAAAACCCTTGAAACAATAATTAATATTTTTAAAAGTAAATAAATATATTACACATCATGAACTAAAATATCACGAAAATTCCTTCATTTTTGACAAAGCTGTTTCCTGGTGTTTGGTCCAGCCAAACATTTTGTCAAAGTGACAAAATAGCTATCGTCACTTCTTTAAGGTTCACTAGCAATTTTGATTCAATATCTCACACCCTTTGTTCTTTCGTTTGCTGTTCAAAGTGATCACCTACCCGTTCACTAACAACTGCCAGTGATGCTTGGTACTGTGATCTGATGGGAACCGTGTCCTATGATCAGTCCACTATTCATAAATACAACTAAAAGGACGTTATGTATAGTTTGAAGACAATAAGTAACGTACATGCTTGAAGTTGGAGCGGCGCGTTGTAAGTTTTGCAAAGCCATAACCTACAGTTCTGTCGAAAGTAGTTTATAATCTTTAGGTAAGAGACATATCGCAAAGCAATGCGAGTCGAAAGATGGGAAGTTCTGTTCTCCTACACGTAGTTACATGTACTCAAAATTGGGTACTCATTATAACTAGGGTACTCAATTGCAACTAGGATTTTCGAAATAAGCATCGTTCTCTTGCATGCAATCAATAACAGTTTTAATACACTATTTATATATTTATTTGGATAGATATTATTTGTATGCCTCAACCATATGCGTCAACCACAAATCGCTCTCGTGATATCCTTGTTTGTTTTTGTGTCGGACTTAACGACTTTTAACTTCATTACCACTTTAAATGAATAATGATTTATCAGGTGCAATTGAACTTCATTACCACTTTAATTGAATAATGATTTATCAGGCGCAATTGAACTTCATTACCACTTTAATTGAATAATGATTTATCAGGCGCATTCAGCTCTTAAGCAGTATTTTTTTATTTCAATACGATTCAAGTCATCCGAATCTAATCTTTACTATTGCAGAGTAAGTTGGTTATTGCAATAATTATATTTAAAAAAAATTATCAACTAAATAAAAGGACTAAAACATTTTGAGTTACACATGTTGTTCCATAATAATCATCCTTTAAGTGTATTTTTAGTATTCTTGATAAAAATTAAGGAAAAACAGGCATTTGGGGTAACGAATTAATATTTCAGTGAGACCTACCTATCAGAATCGAATGAATTATGTCTGATGAAGATGGGACTAAAAAATCAAAACCTGTTCAATTACTGGGGGAAAGAAAATTTTAAGGTTACTATAATATAATACCTTCAAGAGTTATGAGGTAATGAAATTGATTTTATATTTTTGATACCACCTACCTTAAAAGTAATTCGATAGCAATATTGTATCACTTCACCTGAAATATGAACTCGCCGCTCTTACTATGCATTAAATTTAATTACTGAACAGCCGCTGTATTATATACAGTATTTTACGCAATCTTTAGTTAGACAAGTTAGACTATCAAAATCGAAAATCTTGATACAATGAACAACTCATTAAAGTAACAATTTAAAAAACACAACTTTCTAAATTTCTTTTAAATGTTTCAAATGTCGCATTTAAAATTATGTTGTTTAACATGATATAAAATGTTTCCTACTTTTAAAAATACACTTCTTTTTTTTAATCATCAATTATGAAATACGAAGCAATATTGAATTATTAAAAGTACTTTATTAAACGCAATAGCTTTGAACAAATGAGTTTTATTGCCACGTGAAAATATTTTCAAATTCATGAGGTTCACTTCAGATATATGACGGAAAATGTGAAATGTCATAACCGTAAGGGGCTAATTTTTTTTAACAGTAAGGGGCTACTTCAACTGCTTTTTTAAAAGGGCCATTGCAAAAAGCTTTCAATTCGCAAATTTAATTTCATAAATTGCTGGGGAAAAACGGAGACGCTCTAGAGAAAAAATATATATTGATTGATTCTTTCTGTTATCTAAATCTATTTAAGAAAAAAGTACGTTTACTCAGCTAGAGTATGCTTCTGATTTCGCAGCCTAACAAATCGCTTGCTCTAATTAGCAGAAAGTGGCGTGTTCCTCGAATAATGAATGACGCACCCAAGAAAATGTGAAAATCCTATAATTTAATCAGCGTTATTTCTCCACGTTTTTCATATTAGTCATCTCCCCCTCCCAGGTAACTAAAGAGCTCATTGAATGACTTTTTAGAGCTCTTAGTATATTTAGTTTTTTTCCGTCTAGTTGTAACTTTTTGAATTATACGCCGATAAAAAAAGATGATACAAAAAAATCATTTCTGATCATGCCAAAAAGGAATGACAAGTTATTTAGCGTTTAAGTGTATTAAATTTAATGAATGAAGAAGTCATATTGTAAAGAATAGTTAAGCAAAAAAAAAAAGTTTTTTTTCGGTTGCATTATGCAGAATCAATCATTAAGGTTTGGTAGAATCAATCGTATTGTTATTAAAACATTACTAGACTACTTAAACTACTTACATTGCTACGTTCATTACTAGGTTAGTATTGCTATTAAAACAATATCCTAACTGAATGTAAAATAAAGGACTCCAAGTGTTAATAATATAAAATTTTATCCCACAAATTTTTTTTAAGAAAGAAAGTGAGAGAAACTAGTTTTTGCATGTATGAAAGGGGACTTTTCTACTTAAAATTAAAATGTGTTTCATGATCCTAAAGAACTCCAATGACTTCTCGTTTCCCTTTCTATTTTATGGTAGACAGAGTTTAACAAATCTTGTTGCACAAATTAGTCATCCTACTTAGAGTTTTTAACATCATTTACGTTTGGAACAGTAAAGCCGATTCTGGCAATAGTGTCATTAGAACCGCGATGGCTCAGGGGATAGAGTGATCGCCTTCCAATGCGGCGAACCGGGTGCGAATCCCAGTCGATACGAATTTCGCATCTAGCTTGCACCGACCACAGTGTTGACTTGAAATAATCTAAATGGTAGACGGATCATAGGCTGGAGTCTCCTTGTCGTCAGGCTAACCATGGGAGGTTCTCGTGGCCTTCCTCTCCATGTAAAACAAATGCGGATTAGCTCCATCAAAAAGTCCTCTAAGAAGGCAAATTTCTCCCAATACTTGATCCAGGAGTTCTATTGTCTTCTGGATTGGGTTCAAAATTACAAGGCTAAAGAGTTGAACATTAGTTGTCATAAACTCTAAAATTAGGCCGGTTGTTCAACGACGGTTATGAAATAAAAAAAAAGATCCATTAAACTATACTCTTGAGAAGATTCAGCCCAGTCACACGCTTCTCTTCAAATATAATAAAGTATAATAAAACATAGTAAACCAAGATTGAAAAATTAATTAATGATTGCAGTTAACTTTTGAGTTTCATAGTGCACAATATTAATGCTATTATTTAGTACATCTATGACTGTGCATAGATTATGATTATGATTATATTTCACCTTATTGTTTTCATTAAAAATAAACATTGAAAACTTACTCCGCTTATGCTCGTATGAAAATATTTTTCAAACGAACAATAAAGTTCAAGCAGAACTTTTTTTTAAGTAAGCAATAAAAACAAATCATAAGAATTTAGTAGTAAAATGGACGGGGTTATGCATTTTGACTCCATGCGTGAATCACAGGGGCAGGTTTGGGTATAGTCCCTATGCGTTGCAGTGTTAGGACAGTCAAAAGGGCTACCTAAGAGAAGACAAAATAAATAAAGAAAAGAAAGAAATTAGTATTTTTACTAACATTTGGAAAGACAAAATAGTATTCCAAAACTCAGCAAACATTTTTTTTAAAGAATAATAAATACAATAATTATCACTTGATAGTATTAACGATAGTGCATTAGTATGAGACCTCAAAGAAAGCATTGGAAAGAAACCAGATTACAAATTTAAAATGAAATTTTGTTGGCTCAAAAGATGTAATATGTAAACCCTCATTTAATTAAGTCTAATGAGCATGCAAATATTATATAATCGTATCAACTTAAAATGTGATAATATTTCATGAGCCTTTAAACACATTCTTATAATTTAATTCAGTTCAATATAAAATTTGGGCGAAATCGGCTGAATAGTTCCTGAGAAATCAAATTTTAAATATTCGACTTCCTGAAAATTTGATTTCTCAGGAGCTATTCAACCGAATTTGCCCGAATTTCGCTTTTGCCGTGTAAAATTCAATACTTTAAAATAGCGTAAAAATTTTTATACGTTATAATGCAAAATTGTTCGAACTGTTACTTAATAAAATAATATAAATATTTAAACGTAATTATCTATGGATAAACGAATTTCTAAATCCTCTGTAAAATTTTTAAATTCTCTTAAAAAAATCTCGAAATATGGCGAAATACACAAATAGTCAAATTAATATTATGTATGAGGGTCAAACTTTGAACCGATCTTCTGACCAAATTATTGGGGCCATATTTTCCTGGTTGCGGCTGTCCCCTAAATTCTGGGGGTTACAAATCCAAATTCGATGAAAAAAAGGTATGTTTGTTCCGGGAAAACACATTGTGTCTGATTTCGTAACTTTAGTAACTCTGATTTCGTATCGTCGTCAGCACCAAATAATTAGCATATTTGAAGTCAACCCCTTGAAATCTGAAGATTGAGTTTTAAGACGTGAAAATGCGATCCTTAGAACAAAAGTTATTTAGGGTGGTTCCTTTTTCATTTTGCAAGCTGTACATTTGTAAATAAATGTTTTGCTCAACCCTTGTAGAAATTAAATCTTTGCGTAAAGCATATATTAGGAAAAGAAAATTTCTTTTTTTAATTTTTAACATAATACTATTGGTGAGAAAATGAAATTGTTTTTTGAGACACCATAAATATTACAATATGAACGAAATTTTTTTTTTTTTTTAATGGCGGGCACTTGGAGCTATTCTCCATTGGCCACAGAAAGTGCCAGAACTGCTAATTCTCTTTTCGTTACCCAGTGGGCACCTGTGGCGAAGCCACGGCGGTGGAACAGCGTCGCCCACGTCACACTACCACAACCCGTTTATAGGGCGGGTCACATTCACACATTCACACACAAAGGAGAAAGGACATAGAACACAGATAGAGGGAAAGAAACATCCATGCCTTGCCCGGGATTCGAACCCAGAACCTTTCTGATGAAAGGACAGTTCCCTGCCCCCTACACAGACTGGTCGGCATATGAACGAAATAAGCTAGCAAAAAAATGCTGAAGCATAAACGAAGGTTTAAACTACTTAAAAAGAAAACATTTCTATTTTTATTAATTAGTAAAAAAATTCGTTACATGTTTAGCTTGTTAAGGAAATATATTTTGTTATACTTGTGTAGTTGTTGTTTAATTTCAAATATATTTTATTAAGTTTTTACCTTTATGACGCAATTTTATGGTATAATTCTGTTGCAGATTAAGTTCGAAAATACAAATGTGAATCTGGAGTTTTCCATTAGAAGTTTCAAAATAATGAGTGCTAGCGAATTATAATAGGTAATTTTATTTTTATTTTAAACGGGTAGGTTGAGTTATACATTTTTCTACCTCATATAAAGGACATGATTCTTTATTCAGTGGCACATGTTGTTTAAATTTTGCTTGCAAATTGGTATAATGAACAATTTTTATCGCATAAAAGAAGTTTTAGACGATTGCAGCAAAAATAAAGTTAAATGTTAAAAATTTCGAGCAATTTGTATAGGGAAGTTTTTTAAGGAATTAGTTAACTTTTTATATCATTAAAGTACTATTTAATCCTAAGTGTTTCTGAAATACCTCATTAAATTTAAGACCCTTTTACTTTAAAATATAATTTTAACATAATTGATTATGTCTGGAACAAGTTATCTTCAGAAAGCTTATAAAACAACATGGTCCCATAATAATATCGAAACTAAATCACTTAATTAAATTTCTTCTATAGTAAAATAACTACCAATTTGTAATTTAAAATCTATCATAGAACTAAAAACACGCATGCATTATTAGTTTAATTAATATTATATTGGAATGAGTCTATTCAATAAGTTCACAATAGAACTTGCTTTGAAACTTGAAAAGAAAGAACCATAACAGTATTTTCGGAGACTGACCATGATAAAAATAATGAAATAAATTACGTTTTGCTGTACTATGTTTGTTTTTTTATTTTAATGGAAATAGTCATTCTAGTAAATTTCAATTATAATTTGCATTAAAAAAAGTCTAAATTCACAGTGTGTCTTCAAATATTCATCTTTTCTTTCATTTCTAATTTCAGAAAAAGATTTTCGTACAAAAATATGATATTTTTAATATTTTGGGGATATTTATTTAAATTGATGGCATCTTCAATAAGCTAAATTAAACTAGAAAAAATATTGAAATAATCTTATGCTGTTTAGACACTGATTATTATAATTTCATGCATGTTTATTATAGGTTGAATTGTGTTCCAGGTACTTAAGAGTATTAGCACATCAGAAAATATACGTTAATTATAAATATATACTTAACAATTTTGTTAGATTTAAATTTATACAAGTCATTGTATTCTCTGATACAAGGAGTGTGCTTCGAGAATGCTATCAAACCAAACAGAAGCTAAACATTTTTTAATGCACAAAAAAGAACATAGTTATGGCTAATAAGACTAAAATATATGGTATTTAAACCATTTATTTTGTTAGTTTTTCTTTTATTAGGTAGCGGCTTATCGGAATATCTTGCTTTCAAAAAGATAGTCACATTTAGTGAATAACACAAAACTGCAAGTAAATTTAACAATTAAATTTGGTTATTCCATGCTCTAAAATTACTTGATAAAATTACCGAATTGCACCACATTTACGAAATTTTATCATACATTATACATCCATATTTTGTTGTTAATTTTTCCAATATTATTACCATAATGCATCCGTAAAAATCATCAAGCTATTTGCTGTTCCTATAGAAACGGAGATACGTTCAATTTTCCCATATTCTGGTAGTTTTGACTATACATTTTTTTCAGTGTAACGATGCTTAATTTATAATTTTTTAGAGATTTATGAATGTATAATGTATCAAATATGATGAACTCATTAGATATTTTATAAAATTTTGTATTGTTTGTGTGCCATTTGCTTCTTTCATAAAGGAAACATATTGAGTCAGATAAATTTCTATTTTTTCTTCGAATCGGATAATACTTAAATAATGTTTACTGCACTTTGAATCTAATGTTGTCTTCTCTAAATCATCTTTAACACCGAATTAAATAATAATTCAAGCACAAAAATTCAAACTGTATAAAAATATTTTTATTTAAAAAAATGGAATGCGCCAGTAACAAAAAACAGAATTCAAACATCAAACCACTGCATTTCAAACAAAAATAAACTCAGTGGCGTGACAGCCCGTAGAGGGCCAAGGCCTACTGTGCCCATCTCAGTTTGCTTAACCTTGGGTTCTGGGGTGCAGGAGCAGATGTTCCGGTCAGGTGGTCAGCCGAACGCGGAACCCCCATTGTTTAGTTCCCAAGCATGCTTGGAACTCATTTATAGACCCACTGAAGGGATGAAAGGCTGAGTCAACCTTGCCCGGCCCGAGGATCGAGCCAAGGACCCGTGGCATGACAGCGCGAAGCGCTACCGCTCAGCCACCAGGCGTTTCAAACAATATCTTTTAAATTTTTTTAGCTATTACGTTTGATGACATGCATGTAAAGTCGAAAGCAGATAATATACAATAGAAGTAAATAGTTTAAATTTTACATCCCGAAACGTTATCTTTGGTGGTAAATATTGAACACGTCTCCCACCTTCTGCCTTTGATTTTATAATTGGAAGTTGAAAATTCTCAATTCTCCCACTGAGGATCCAAAATTCTTTTATTTTATCTGCCGTTAGGTATTTGTGGCATTTTTTGATAGACATAAATTAGAAGAATAACTAATTTGGTAAAAAATTACATGAAAATGAGCATATTTTATTTCCTTAAACTTATTTACTTTCCATTCAAGTCCTGAATTCGTGTAATATCTGATTGAATCTGTTTTATATAAGTATATTTTATCTTTAATAAAGCACGAGAAAGTATTTTTTTAAATTAAATCTCGATATTTTATAAAAAATTTATGTTAAATGGTTTATAAACCTAACAAAAGGTATATTGACTTTTTGCATCGTTGTTGTTTTCCTGTGCCATTAAGGCACTGGGGATACGATTCCTATTGTTCTGCAGTAGCGCCATCTATATCCAAGAATTCGACTTCTGCTACTCCCATACGTCCCACCCGTTTATAGGGTGGACTCATTATTCATACACAGATTCATTTATCCACAGATTGTAATTTTGACCTGAACCAAAGAGCATTCAATCTCCAATCTAGTATTCCCAGAAATGTATTTGTTATGGAAACATTGAGGACTTGGTTAACCGACAAATTTAACGTGCACCAGTCACCATTTGCTACAGGGGGAGTCTTCGATTGGCTGGATTTGAACTCCCGTTCTCACGAACAGGAGTCCAGTCCCCTACCAACCAGGCTACCCTGGCCTCTTTTTGTCTTTCCTTTTCGAAGTGAGATATTTTCGACACATAATGCTCCTTTCGGTTAACATAAATATGAATAGCTTTAATTAATTGAATTTTCGTAACTTGATCCGATTTATTAGAAAGCAAACTTTCATGAAAATTTATATAAAAATTACAAGTAAGAAGAAAATTATGATCCAATTGAGTTTGGATTGTTTTAAATTTAAAAAATTTCGCATATTTATCTTCTGTTTGAATTAGTTTGTAAATATTTTGCTATTAACTTCAAAATGTGTTGATCAAGCGTAAAAGTTGTTTGAACTATATTTTTTTTATTTATGACTTATATTACCATTTTATTTTGAAAATAGCTATCCTCTTTTATCTAATTGCAGTGTATTACTAAAAATAATGAAAAAATACATTTGAAGAATGAACGCATAGTTAAAGTTCGAATTGTCTGCTTTTAACTAATTTGAATAAAATCCTAACGGAATGAATAATTTCAATTGTCATTATTAGTTTTATCCGCGTTATACTTGAATAAATCCATTTTAAAATCATATCAAGAAATTTATTTTGATGTATAAAAGTAATATATGTTGCAAAACTTATTCACGAAGGCAATGAATTCAATCTATTATTTTGTTTCAATGAATTTAATCACTCTATTGCATTTCTATAAAAGGAGTCAAATTTTCTAGTTTGATATTGTTTACCATTTTTATGTATCGCGATAATTTAAACAAGAATAGTATTAACAGCTTTAGTGCTGGGCTTAGAGCTTAAATCGATCATATTTTGCGTAAGCTTTCGTATATAAAATATGTATTTAAATGATACGCTGATAATTATATTCGGTAGAATTTAAAATGTTTGTTTTTATGTTTATTAAGGACTTATTTTTCAAAATACTTAGCAACACATTGATGTGACATTATTAGTTTTATCATGAGGAAAAGTATATTCGAAATCTGGACACATTAATGTGACTACCACTACCTTCTTTGGACGCCAATGTGAAATTGTCAATTACAGGAGCCATGCGGGCTCGAATCGTAGAGGAGCGTATATAAAAAGTGTCCAGTGGAATAAGAAAATTGCAATCATTAGAAAATGTAGAAACAAAGTGATTTATCTGAGATCTAAAAGAGCATGATCATTGCTTATCGGACCAAAGGTAGAAGCATTTCTGAGGCAACTAATTTTGTGAACTGTAAGCGAGCTGCCGTGGTAAAAGTATACCATACATGGCAAAATGTCACGATCCAAAATCAGAAAGGACAACGACAGTTCAACGTAGGTGCTCTGAACATCCAATGAGTGGACACTGGTGACTTCTTGTTATGAATCACGTTTTATGGTCCATAGAACTGATGAATGATTTTTACGGTGTGAAACACATGAACGCAAACACCCTGCAAAAGTACTGGAAGCATCCAAGCAGGAGGAGGAGCAATATGGCATGGGATATGTCTTCATTTCATTTGGGTGATGCTGTCGATGGATATACGCAAGTACACCCTTGTCCTTCCGGACCATGTGATGCCATACTAACGAATTTATTTTTTCTCAAGATGATGACATCTACCAGCTGGACAATGTGACGTATCATACACCTCGCAGTCTATGCATGTGATTCGAAGAACCAGAAATAGTTTATCGTACTCGTCTGGCCACCAAACTTCCCAGACTTAAACTTTGCCGACAATTTGTGATCCCATCTAGATCAAATTGTTCGCGTCATGGATCCTCGACTGCGCAACCAAACTGGCCACGGTTCTGGAGTCAGCAGGACTAAACATAACAGTACACATCTTCAAGGACATTAGTTGATTCTCTTTATACACATTTCGCTGCTGTCCGCTCTGCGAAAAGAGGTAATTCTGGCTTTCGACAGATGGTCGCATTAATTTTAATTGATTGGGTAGTTTATCCAAAGTATGCACTAAAAATATACCATTTTGTTAGACTTAAATTAGAATGAACCATTCCTATGCTAAAATATGTGTCGCACTAAAACTAGATAAACATTAAAATTATATCACATTAAAAATTAAAATTACGCAATGTTTAGCAAGCCAATCATATAACATATTAGGGTATTGATTTTCAAACTAGTATTCTTTAGAAATTTATTAAACACATATTTGCTATAGTGTACAAGAATAGTTCCCAAAAAAGTATTTTAGTTGCTGACATAGAATTTCCGAATTTATATTTCATAGAGTAAATATTTTTCTGCAGACTGATTTATATTTTCCTTAATTATTTAAAAAACGAGTTAACTGAACTTGAGTTATTATTTAGCCAACTCTATTTTTTTCATTTGTCAATAATATTTGTAAGAATACTAAAATTTGTAACTCTGTTAATAAAATTTTTGCTTTCATTTTTATGAAATATAAACAAAAATATTCTGTGATATCATTTTATTTAAAAAAAATCTTGTAAACTTTAAGTTTTTAGGTGTTCACCATAGTTCTCAGTTGATTATTTTGTTTTAAGCATCGAAAAATAGGTTTGATGAAAACTACAAGAATATGATAAAATTTAGGGCTTTTCTGACTTGACGTAAACACCAAAAATCACAATAATTTTCACCAAAGCTCATATTATTTTGGTGAAAAAAAAATAAAATACTGTTTCATAATTTGTGATATGATTGTATATAATATGAGATTTACTTTACCGTAAACCGTACCATATGACGGAAAAATTGCCTAATGATATATATATAAATAACTATATATACAACAAAATAAATAAATACAAAAAAAACACGAAGAAAATTAAGAAAAACAATAAGTTTCATTTATTGCGCGTAAGCTAAAATATACATATCTATATAGTAAAACTATTTTAAAGGCACTGTTTACCATTTGTATATCTATCTTAATTTATAAAATGTTGTTAAATCAACAATGATTTTAAACTACGCATCGGAAAGGAAGGAAAATATGTTCCATTTTCTGAAATAGCATAGGAAAATTTATTTATTATTATTTACTTATCAAAAATGTCTGTGGAATGCGACAACTTTTATTTTTGATATGTAAATACGTACAGTACTTTCTAATTAAGCTTAAAGCTTTATCAAATTAATAAATCTTTAATACAGCAAACTTAAATTTACCTTAATCATGACATGTACATACAAACAGTCTGATGCCACACAAGATGTTAACAAAACAACCAGAACTAAAACCACAACGCTCCAAATTTAATTAATGTGATATTCCAACAGTGTAATGCAAACTATATTTTATATTTACTAACCGTTTCCACTAGAAATAAACTTATTAAATTGAAAACAGGAACCTCTCAACATCGAAAAATTAGAATAAAGAAAACTTACAGTCTTGAACCAGTAAACAGGGGAAACAATAATTCTTATTCTTGTTAATAGGAAATAGAAAATTTTGATTGAAAATTGCACGAAAACACTTGCAAACATATTGGAGATGGTTTCTTAGAAATTTGTTTCATATGACATGCCCTGCTGTAACTTATTCCTACTATACAGTAACATGCTGATTTTTCTAACTACTAAGTTTCTAATAACGATATCTTTGTTTAGAATCAATTGAGCAATAACTTTTCTCGTTGAATAAATTATTATTGAGAAAGAGATTTTCTAACAATGCTTCATGATAATTTAAATGTAACGAACAAAAATATCTTCCAACAAAATTAAGATTATTATAGATAAGTTTTAAAGCTGTTTTTTTATTTGCATATAGTTCTTATTTTAATCTTTTTTAAATATTTTTTAAAATTAAAGAAAATGAGAATAAAAATGTAAAAAAATTATTAAATCTCAACATGCAATATTTCTTTTGAAATATTAATTTCAGAAAAACATTTCTTTTCCCTGAGCATATTTGTCTAATTCAGTTCTTATTAGTTAAAAATTAACGTCCCTTATGCTGTTTATAATAAAATTAGTAACAAAACATGCGTTTAATTTTTCATGCATCATTTAGAAATATAAAAGAAAGCATTCGTTTGTTATTTATTTAAAAAAAATTTGCTTATGTTACATTTAAACAGCTTTCCGTTAAGTTTCCGGTAAAAAAACTATACTTCCATCATTATTGAACACTTTTTTTTGTTCAAAAGATTTCCTCTTATGTAAAGTTAAATTTTTTCGAGTATCATTTCCCGCCATTTAAAAATGAATAATATGAAACAATCATTATTAATGCACCTATATCAGTGTAAACTGAGATATATTTAAGCAAAAGTAAGTTTTAACTATGCAAAAAAAATTATATATATATAAAATAAATATATTTATATATATATTTTTTGCATAGTTGCAATATGGTGGTGCATATATATATATATATATGCACCACCTTGATCAAAAAGTTCCCTGAATTTATTCAGAAAATTAAAAATAATAGTTTATTCATCTAAATCTATATTGTCCCCTTCAAAGTAATCCCCATCGACTGCAACACACTTATGCCAGTACTTGATCCAATCCTCGAAACGTTTTTTATATTCGGTTTCCGATATATCCATCAGTGCTTCCTGCGATTTTTACTTTGATGAACGCCATTCACTTTCCTGATGTCTGAACTGCCTGCCGTACTCATAAACCCACGTCTCGTCTCCAGTAATTATCCTTTTGATGAATGCGGAATCGGATTCAGCCTCGCAAATCATGTCTTTTGCGACGTCACGGTCTCTTTTTTGCATGAAATTGAGGTCTTTTGACACCATTTTTGCTGCTACACAGCGGAAACCCCAAATCATTAATCAAAATGTCTTGGACTGATTCATAGGCAATGTTCAAGCCCTCCGCTATCTCTCTGATGGTTAATTTGCGGTTATTAACCAACATTTCTTTTACTTTATCAATGTTTTCGTCGTGTTTCGATGTCAATGATCTGCCACTGCGTTCATCATCTTCGATTGACTGACGACCACTTTGACGACCATCGGCTGACCACCTGATTGAACAGCTCGTGCCACTGGTAAACGACCGTTTTCTTTAGAGAATCGTTGCCGAAACACTTTTCCAACGTTCGCGCTCCATTAAATCCGTTTTTTACGCAAAATTTAATATTAAGTTTGTTGTTGCGAATTTAAATCCATTTCTAAAATTGTTAAAAATTGCCACACAGAGGTAGATGTAGATGTACGCACAGAGGTAGATGTACTCTTGACTACGTAGCTTTTGCAAATGTCAAGATTACTCTAAGATTTAGAGGAAATATCAACAAAAGATGTACCAACTTAAC
>NC_092206.1:46304468-46311199 GCF_043381705.1 Parasteatoda tepidariorum
ATATATATATATATGTTCACATATCATTAAAAATTGGTATTGAGTCACAATGACTCATATTCTTCTAATTTTAAAAACTGCGTCATTTTATGTACTAAACACTATAACGGGGGGGGGGGAAACTGTGGCTAGCGAGTCACATGCGCCTCTTTGAAGGATTATTTGTGGTTCTCGATAAATATACCAGAGTTCCCTTTTCATTTTTGTGCTATTATATTTAAAAAAATTATTATTCTGAATTAAAAAAGGGCTGCTTGTAGAAATATTTCAATATTCGGAACAACGTACATGTGTGAATCATTTTACTTCACTTTAAAATTCGTGAATTCCAAACACCGATCAGTATTAACTAACCAGCATCTCAAAAAATTACTGAGCAGGGCTGTCACCAATTATTTACCAAATTTTAAAGAATTATCAAGAGAAGTTAAATAACTGCGTTTAATTTTTAATATTTAAATTCAATACACATATTTTGTACTTTTATTTATATGTTTTCAATAAATGTAATTTCTGCAAAAAAAAATTTAATACCTATTTTGCATATCTTTTAAATACTTATTTAATTGTGGCTAGCGAAAAACTTAAAATTTTGAAAAATGGCTTGACTATTAAGGAGCTTGGCCACCACTGTACTGTAAAGTAGTTGCAAACAACTTATTGTGGACATGGGGTTAATGTAATTTAATACCAATTGATCTTTAAGCTGGTACCAACTGACATGTCTGAAGCGAAGTTGGTTTCAAAACACATTTGGGAATCTGACCCCAGTTCTTACAATAACAATTCAGTGCCTTTTTTGCACCACATTGGTAATTTATTACGGAGTGTATTAAAAATTCTATAGTTTTAAATTAATTTGTAGACTGATAAGAGCTCTACTTTCAACAAATAAAATTTAAAAAAAATGTTTTCGTAATTGCGGTCGGCAAATGTAGAGAAAAGTTCAAACTATTATACCTATATTTTTTTAAACTATTATACCGTTATTTTTTTAGTAAAATAGAGCAAAGTACGCCACACGTGAAGAACTGGTTTTTAAGTAGAGTAAAATTTAAAATCTTGAAGAAGGATATTTAAATTTATTTACAATAATATGGTTATGTTAGAAATAATTAAAGTATTTTGGAAATTAGTAGTTAAGTTTCCTTTCATAATACTCTTTATATGAATCTTAGCATCGTGAGAATGTAAGCGGGGCGCAAGAGTAATAATAGTAATGCCGGGCAAAATACTTGTCACTTCTACTGAAAGTCTGCTAAAAGACAAGATATTCATGATAAGATATCATGAATTTCTAAAATCATGCATAAATTCTACTGCACATTCAGAATTATAATTGCTTTTCCGCACTTCCACATTTTTGGCGTTTCTGGTAAATAGCTCTGATTAAGCTCAAAAATATACAGAAGCATGGTTATCAGAGAAAATAATGTATTCCTAAGGATAGGGGGATTTTCAATACATATCTTTTTTTGAAATCGGCTGTTCTGTATTCTGTTATGATAATGGGATATTCAAAATATTATCGGTATAAGCGGCTTTCTCTGTGAGTTTATTATTCTCAAGAAGTTTTATCTCTTTCACTATTTCAAAAATGTCTCCTTGCGTTCTTGCTATTTTTCTTTGCGTAAGATTATTTTACATTAATTTGAATCAAGTAATAATATTAATATTTACTCCTAATATTAACTCCTAACTCCTCCTCTTATATTAACTCCTAAATCCTTCTCCTTAACTCCTAATATTTTTTCAGTTGATATTAAAATGAACATAAGGTATACTTTATGCCAGGGATGGCGAACCAATGGCACGCGTGCCATTTATGGCACGTGACACAATATTTTGGGCACCCCACTGATCGCAATTGTTATTGCACTATGAATTGTTATTACACAAATGTTATTACATTATGAAGCATATGTAACAATTAAATTAAAAATCACAAAAACAAACAAAGTAATAAACAACTATTAATGAAAAAATTAACAATTAATGCTAAAAAAACAATTAATAACCATAAAAAACAAGTTAACAATAAGTAACTAGCAAAAAAAATTAACAGTCTTGCTTAAACTAACATCTTACAACCTAATATAAGTTATTTGTCATCTAATCTACAGCAACAGAAGTCACACTGATGTTACTTTAAGTTGAATTACGCTTATAACTGAGACATTGCAAAATGTTTTTTTTTTCAATGTAAATAGTTTTGAGTTGATAGTATTTAGTATTATTGTTTTCGCAATAATCACGAAGTCCAAATTACTTGAGGGCACGTCTATGACATCATTAAACAGTTTTTTTTAGAAAAAATGGCATGTTGGTGTATAAAGGTTCGCCACCCCTGCTTTATGCTATGCTTGGATTTTCGACATGGCATCACAAACACATGTCGAAAAATGTCAAAAGCTGTCATAAACTGTCGAAAATCTATTAATAACCGTCAAATAAATGGTAGAGTTTTTTTTATCCTATGGTTAGGGATATTTTATTAGGAAACTGTTTAAATCATGCAAAATACGAGCGTTATCATTCCTGCACTCTAATAACGGTAAATATTATGTATCATGCATAAAAATTATAGCCAAAATTATTGAACATATTAATTGTTTTTTCAGCAAACATGCTTCTAATTATACTTTAAGATCATTATTATTTGATAAATTATAACTATTCAGTATAATTACAGATAATAACTGTTTTGGTGATTTTATGCAAAAATTTAGCAATTCAGGCTTCTTATTGGCTTAAGTAAAACTAAAGTGGTTGCTAATAACCGTCTAATATCAACTAAAATTTTTGGTTACCTATACTTGATAAAACTTATATGAAAACACCGACAAATTGCCTATAAATCATGAGTATGATATTATTTTCCCTAAGTAAACTATTTATAAATTACAAAAAATGCAAATTTTTGTTTAAATCAAATATTATTTTTTGCAATCAATCAATTCAAATGTTTAATTAAGTTATTTTCAATATTTAGAAAAGTTATTAGTATAAACTGTCTAAGAGTCTAAACTGTCAAGTGTAGAGTTTTAAAGATTTGTAATGTTAATTTTACGAAGTAAAATAAATAAAATTATTATATTTTTATGAAATAAGTTAGGCTTAAACCAAGATTCAAAACAATTTGCACTTTTCCTCAAATTATTTTTGTGTTTAACTACTCAAGAACGGGCTTCAACTTTTAAGATCAGACATAAATATTAACAATATTATTTCTATTTCACATTATGCACTATTCCATCCTGTTTAATTCAAACTTCTAAAGTTCTATAAGACGAGATATGTCTCAGAATGGCATTATAAAGATTAAGGAATTCTTAGTAATCCTAATATTAAATATATTTCACCCACGAAAAACTGCAAACAAATATTGTTTAGCAGGATATTAGGTTATTTCAAACAGTTCTGCAAATACAATTTACAAAGACAGAAATCAAAAGTACAGAAGAAGGGAAAGTATACGTGACCTGAAATACCAGAACAAAAATGGATTATAGATAAATAACTGACATCCAGAATAAAAGTATTTTCTTTCAAATAAATAGAAGAAAGCAAAAGGAATACCCTTTAGAACTTGTTTTAAAATAAAAACGTAAATTATTTGGATACAAACATTTGGATATTAAGTCATTTTCTGTATTTTAATATATACATTTAAAACGATTTTGCTAAATGGTAATTACATTTCTTGTAAAAAAAAAAAAAAAAAAAAAAAAAAAAAAAAAAAAAACGTAATATTAGCAATAAAACCTAGATATACGGTATATAAACCATTTATTTGGTAATTTTTCCATTCAAATGTGGTAACGGTTTATCGGAAATTCCGGTTCTCAAAATTATAGTTCTTATAACCAGACAATTAGTAAAAATACAAAACTGTAAAGTAAATTTAACTGAATAAATCGTTTTTCTATGATATGCTCTAAACTATCCCGATAAAATTACCGAATTTTTTCACATTTAACAAATTTCAATACTTATTAGGAAAAGTTATTTTGCTGTTAAATTTACCAAGCAGTGAAAAATGTTTTATTCCAAGCAATTAAAGCACAAAATCATTAAAAGTACTTTTCTTAAAATAAAATCAGAAAGCTGTTACTTATATCTGCAAGTTGCCTACATTCTTTTAACTATCGAAGCTAATAATTATAATTTCATAATGTTTTCCATTAAAAATATAATTAGTAGATGTATCAAATTAAAAACTGAATCGAGATAAAACCGTAATATATTTAATTATGCATTTTAATTTAATTAGTTGATATTTTAAATTAAAAACCGAATCCTAATGAAATACGGATATTTAATATTGCATTACCATCTTAACGTGAAATTATTTTTTTGCATTCGGAAAATATCGTCCTAAATTGTACTCATTTTAAATTATTTAATTAATTTCCGTTAATCACTATAGAACGCACCGCTTAAGAACTTTTCGTATTATAAAAAAATTAATTTTAAATGCGTTGTTTAAAAATTTCATTTCATTTCCATCAAGAGTGTTTTTATTTTCTATTTAATGGATAATGCTTCACGCATATGTCTTGCAGTGAAAACATTGTAGTAAAATTAGTTTTAGGTTGAAAGTTTGCTAAAATACATGGCTCTACAAAGTAAATTCCGGAAAAGCGTAATTACGTCAAAATAAAAAATTTTCATTTCGTTTCTAATAAAAGATTTTTGAGTTATTTTAAATTATATCTTATAAATTTCTAAGAAATCCTTATCTTATAATTTAGATTGGATAATTATTAGATATTATAATTAGATATTTAGATTGCCTTGAGTGTTTTATTTTAGATTATAAAAAATTGACCAATTTCCTTCCAAGGTGATAAATAATAGTTCATGCTTAAATCGTGAGGAAATGTTGAAATTTCCTTTTTTATTCATAGTAAAAAGTTTCGGATCAAATTGAGGCAAAAAGTACCGGCACCTTTATAATTAAATCCATTTTTGTCGGAACAAAAAAATATGACATACTATAATTCTTACAGTAATAATTACTATAAAATAAATAAATTACTTTAATTAAATAAATATCACGGTACAAAATTACGGTATAACATTTTACAGTAAAATGGATTTTATGGACGTTGTTCAATTTGTATAACTTTTCACAATAAACATAAAGATCACGTAAGAAAATGGTGTTTTCTTTTCCACTAATAAAATTTTTAAACCATGATTACTATATATTTTTTGGTCATTTATACATAAAAAATCAAATGATGCTTTTTGCAATAATTATGATGTTTTTCTACATTTACAACTTGCTGTTTGCAACATAGTTTCACTAAAAGTACCCCAATTATCAAATCACTAAAATTAAATTAGTATAGAATAACAAGACAACCATGCTCAAAACTAAAAATAACTTTTTATTTTAACGAAAATCTATGTTTTTGTTTCCTTAATTCTAATCTGAATCAGCATAGATTAACAAGACAGTCACGCATGAAATTAAAAAGAACTTTTTACTTCAACAGAAACCTTTGTTTTTTTTAAAATTAGTATATTTTAAATTAGTATCTATATTAGTATAGAAAGCAAAACAGCCATTCATAGAACTAAAAATAACGTTTCAACAGAAATATATGTTTTTTTCTTCTTAACTCTAATCTAAATTAGTATAAAATTGTAAAGGAGCCACGTATAGAACCGAAAAAAACTTTTTATTTCAACACAAAACTCTGGGCTTTTTTTTTTTAAATTCATATTTAAATTAGTATAGAATAGCAAAAAACAGCCAAGCATAAAACTAAAAATAATTTTTAATTTCAATAGAAACCATCGCTGTTACTTATTAACATCGGACAAAAAACGAAAAAAAAACTTTCAGCATATTAAATAATTTCTTTATTCTAAAGTGATATAAAAATACTGTTTAACCCTGCAGTGAATAGGTTTCTAAAATTTTAACCTTGAAAAATGTTTAGAAAATCATTGAGACTACTAAAATGCATGTTGCTTTTTTAAAAAATAATTGCCTAATTTTTGATGAAATGGGGAAAATAACGAATATTAAATAACGAACAGTTAAGGAAAATTCTATTTTTAGAAATTTATACTCTTTACATGTATATAGTTGGAGGCAAGCGTTGACTCTTATTTCATTATAAAATCAGATTTCATTAGCTATCATTTTTCAGTGAAAACCTAACGATGGCATTGTTTCGAGATAAAAATAACAGTCGTTAATTTTCTTGAATGAGAGAAATTTTTCGTATCGGATTTCAATAAATAAAAGAGCGTTGAAATATAAATGAAAATTTCTAGGACATTTTTTTCGGATAGTTGTTCAAGTTTTATGATTTATTTTTAACATATTGGCATTTAATACAATTGAAAACAGCCAGACCTTATTATTTAGAAATATTATTTCGTCATGATTTCTTTATTTCCCAGAAAATAAATTCTTTATTTCTAAGTTTAACTAAATTAAACTTTAAAGCAAACAAGCAATTCGATAATTCCAATAATAATATTATTTTCTTTGAGTTGTGTTAATAAATTGCTTATCAGCAATTATATTTGAATTGACCTTGTAAAAAATAAGTCTGGTAAAATGCAGCACTGTATTGCAATGTCATTTTTGATTAATATATAAAAAAACTGAAAAATAATAAAAATAATTCTAGTAGTAAAAACCAAAATATGCGGTATTTAAGTCATTCATTTATATACATATATATATATATATATATATAAATACT